>NW_020173979.1:10274876-10286117 GCF_003031525.2 Neophocaena asiaeorientalis asiaeorientalis | reverse complement strand
TGAAAAAAAAAAAAAAAAAGGAAAGAAAACTATTAGAGCTAATCAATGAATTTGGCAAAGTTGCAGGATACAAAATTAATGCACAGAAATCTCTTGCATTCCTATACACTAATGATGAAAAATATGAAAAAGAAATTAAGGAAACACTCCCATTTACCATTGCAATGAAAAGAATAAAATACCTAGGAATAAACCTACCTAGGGAGACAAAAGACCTGTATGCAGAAAACTATAAGACACTGATGAAAGAAATTAAAGATGATACCAACAGATTGAGAAATATACCATGTTCTTGGATTGGAAGAATCAATATTGTGAAAATGACTATACTACCCAAAGCAATCTACAGATTCAATGCAATCCCTATCAAATTACAAATGACATTTTTTACGCAACTAGAACAAAAAATCCTAAAATTTGTATGGAGACACAAAAGACCCCAAATAGCCAAAGCAATCTTGAGGGGAGAAAACAGAGCTGGAGGAATCAGGCTCCCTGACTTCAGACCTGACTTCAGACTACAAAGCTACAGTAATGGAGACCATATGGTACTGGTGCAAAAACGGAGATATAGATCAATGGAACAGGATAGCAAGCCCAGAGATAAAACCACACACCTATGGTCAACTAATCTATGACAAAGGAGGCAAAGATATACAATGGAGAAAAGACAGTCTCTTCATTAAGTGGTGCTGGGAAAACTGGACAGCTACATGTAAAAGAATGAAATTAGAACACTCCCTAACACCATACACAAAAATAAACTCAAAATGGATTAGAGACATAAACGTAAGACCAGACACTATAAAACTCTTAGAGGAAAACATAGGAAGAACACTCTTTGATATAAATCACAGCCAGGTCTTTTTTGATCCACCTCCTAGAATAATGGAAATAAAAACAAAAATGAACAAATGGGACCTACTGAAACTTAAAAGCTTTTGCACAGCAAAGGAAACTACAAACAAGACGAAAAGACAACCCTCAGAGTGGGAGAAAATATTTGCAAATGAATCAACGGACCAAGGATTAATCTCCAAAATATATAAACAGCTCATGTAGCTCAATATTAAAAAAACAAACAACCCAATCCAAAAATGGGCAGAAGACCTAAATAGACATTTCTCCAAAGAAAACATACAGATGGCCAAGAAGCACATGAAAAGCTGTTCAACATCACTAATTATTAGAGGAATGCAAATCAAAACCACAATGAGGTATCACCTCACACCAGTTAGAATGGTCATCATCAGAAAATCTACAAACAGCAAATGCTGGAGAGGGTATGGAGAAAAGGACACACTCTTGTACTGTTGGTGGAAATGTAAATTGATACAGCCACTATGGAGAACAGTGTGGAGGTTCCTTAAAGAACTAAAAATAGATTACCATATGACCCAGCAATCCCACTACTGGGCATATACCCTGAGAAAACCATAATTCAAAATGACACATGGACCCCAGTGTTCATTGCAGCACTATTTACAATAGCCAGGTCATGGAAGCAACCTAAATGCCCATTGACAGACGAATGGATAAAGAAGATGTGGTACATATATACAAAGGAATATTACTTAGCCATAAAAAGGAACAAAATTGGGTCATTTGTTGAGATGTGGATGCATCTATAGATTGTCATACAGAGTGAAGTAAGTCAGGAAGAGAAAAACAAATATCGTATATTAACGTATATATGTGGAATCTAGAAGAATGGTACAGATGAACCGGTTTGCAGGGTAGAAACTGAGACACAGATGCAGGGAACCAACATATTGACACCACGGGGGGAAAGCGGCAGGGGGTGGTGGTTGTGGTGTGATTATTTGGGAGATTGGGATTGAGATATATATATATATACACTAGTATGTATAAAATGAATAATAAGAACCTACTGTATAAAATAAATAAATAAAATTAAATTTAAAAAAAAGAGGAGCAGGTCAATGAAGTCTGTTGTACTGGTTATTGCATGCTACTAAGTGTCAGGAAGAATGAAGAATACCTTAACTTCTTTCAGCTGTATGAATATAACAACTATACACTACTTAAACCACAGAACAACATGTTTTGGGGGATTAAAAAATCTAGTTATCGCAATCTAGGAGATTATGATGTAGGTTGGAAGATGAGATATCTGATGGAAAATTTTGTTGTGCAACACAGAGGATGACTGTCATCATGAATGCTGCCAAGTTAATAAAGATTAATGCAGAGCAATATAAGGGACTACCAACTGGGGAGTGTAGGCTAAGGAGTTAGACTTATATTTAAAATGCAGCTGCATGACTTATTTTATCTGAGTGAGCCTCATCTGCAAATGGATATTAAGCAGAATATTCACCACAATAGTCTTCTGTGAAGTGTCAGTAAGAAGAGCTTACACGTGTCTCAGAGTGAAAGTTCAATAAGTGTTAGCCATCACTATTAAGGTGGCTTAGAGAAGTTTAAAAAAATGGGGGTGATGGTGGGGGAGAGGGAGGACCTGAGAAAAATTGTTGAATTCAATCATTAGCAAGTGACTTTCCAAGGGCAGCTTCCGCCAACTGAAAAGGGAAGGCAGGAAGGCAAAGTGCAGCAGGTTAAGGGGTAAATAGGCAATAAATTCTTGCCATGAAGAAATCAATAGAAGCAGAAATCAATACAGCCAAGGAAGTTCATCCATTTCAGAGTTGGAGAGCGAAAATGAAATAATAATATAAAGTAAAATGGTAATGTAATAAAAACAGGTTTTCTGTCTTTTAAGGAGAGGGTAATTCTTGAGAGCAGAAGGCATTTAACTGGCAGGAGTGAGAGAGCACATTTTGGCGAGACTGAGGGTGCTTTAGGTTAACGCCGTAAGAGTCTTGAGTGAAACTAGAGGGAGGCTCAGTCTTAAGAGCAGCGTGCCATCAGATTTATATTCTGTAGGATCAAGGGCATTTCCTTGCTAGACAGAGTAGCTTCTCACTATATCTAAAGCTAAAGGACCGTAAAGCGTTATATGACCCCAACTAAAGGTTGCACAGAGCTATGGCATTAATGAATTAAGTTGCAAGACCTTAAAATGTGTTTAGCTGTCATTTGAGCAAACAGTCTTAAGCAAAGATTAGGCCCCTTATGGCCTGCTGCTGGAAATGTAACTGACATCACTGTATTCATTGAGTATTTCAGTAAGGAAAAACTAAGTATGGCAAGTATCAAATATGACTATTTATACTAAACAGACATATTTAAGCAGTATAAAAATAATCTGTTTTAGTTCTGGCTTTCATACAAAAAGTGGCCTACAACATAAAATCTCGTGTTTGCTCTTCAGAAACATTTTTCTGTCTCTACAAAGAGTTTGAGAGGCTTGGATTATCATTTTCTTTCATGTGAAAGTCCTATTTTAAAGGCAATAATAAAATATAGTAACAAACAGATGTCCACTCTTCCAGGCTGTTGTGATGAGTCAAAACAAATCTATCATAACAATTGTATTAAACTGTGTAATCTGCTCAGTGAAGCAAGTAAAATATGCAGATCATAGACCATATCCAGGGGGTCATGATTACAGTAGTTATGAAGAGAGAGTTATAATAGCGTTGCATGACTAAAAATATGAGGTCCTTGGAACCATATCATAGATACAATTCTGGGTTACCACTGGGTAATTTTCTTAACTTCTCAGATCCTCTGTTTACTTATCTCTGAAATGGAAATAATAATCTATAACCTTCAGGATTGGTGAGATAATTAAAGAACATGAATACAAAGTGTCTAACATATTATGTAGCACAGTACTTCTTAAGAACTGCTACGGATCCCTATCAGTACTCCTACTACTTAGTTTATTTGCTCTGCAAATTTTAATCTCAACTCAATCTAAGGGTGCAAATTCCATGGGGTGCCATCCAAACTACTTTTGGAAAATGCTTTGGGATGGTATATCATTGAGGACAGACACAATGCCTCCCAGCAAGTTTAAACCTGGTTCTCTCTCCAGCTCTGGGATAGGTGACTAGGTGTCCAGTCAAGTATGGACATCCTGGCTGGAGTAATTGGCTCACATATAGTATAAAAACATACCAGCTTTTAAAGAAGCTCCATACTAGGGAGCTGCACTTAGGAACTGAGACTGACTGAGGGAGGGGAGATTTATTTCTCCAGTTTATTCATACACTGGAGTTAGGCCTTTAGCAAACTGGACTCTATTCATGTTCATGACAAAAATGTTACTCCCCTTTTTCTTGTTTGAGCATTTGTGTTTAAATTGGCATGTAATTATGAGAAAATACTCTTTTTCAGTGCTTTGGCTGATTGAAACAAACAGGATTGGCAACACCTGGCAACTGGACGCATAAGTTCAGAAGGGTTGTTTTGTGTATGTCCCTGCTTTAAATCATGTTTCAGTTATTATAGACAGGTATATCTACTGAAAATTAAGCGTGTGCGCGCACACACACACACACACACACACACACACACACACACACACACACACGATTTAAAATTTCTTGTAGGCCTCTTTTCAAGCATGCCTGAATATCTAATCTATGTCCCTTATGTTATAATTGAAACCTCAGCCTCGAATGTTTTCTCTGATTTCCTAAAATTGTTTTGCTGAATTTCTCTGCCTTCTGAGTATATCCTTGTCTTAGAAAACTCATCTGCCGAAAGACATTTCTGTGGAGATATACTGCCAAGCCTGAAATAAAGAAATAGCAAACATTGGAGGCTTTTTTTTTTACTGCCAAAGCCCCAGAGGCAACAATCTTATCTCTAAGTCTATGATGCAAGCAAATTAATCTGATTTGCAAGTCAGCTGAATAGAGAATGGATTTGGATAGCTCTGAACCATCTCAAGTGAAAATTAGATTAACAGTGTGGCTAATGTTGGCCAATAAAAGAGAAAAGAAAGTATATGTTTAAATAATTTTAAATGTTAAAGAGTAAAAGTAATGGAAAATGTACAGAACCGGCTTTAAATAAAAAGTAGCTACTGTTCTATCACAATGCTATAATACATTATAAAAGTGTACAACCTAACTTGATAAAGTAACAGGGTTAAAAGTCTATTTTTCTGGAACAGAATATAACTTTGCATCTTAAGCACTCTCATGGATCTATAACAGCCGTGAAAATATTCATTGGTCACTGTATCCAGAGCTTAAAATAAGTCACGGATGTGGATGACTGGTGAAATCCCTACACGTTTTGCCTTGTGCTATGTTTGCCTACATGTTTAATTTATGTAGAGCCCTTTGGGGAATATTGACTGTATTTGCCAAAGACACATTTTCGAGTTCATCATGTCTTTTATCACTGTTATCACTTAAGAAAGTGGTATGACTGTTATATCAATATTTTATATAAACATAGGTCGTTTCTAGTGATAAAAAGAACTTTATTCCCTGAGTCTGAGCTTCATTTTGATTTTATTTAGCTGAGGAATGCTTAGTATTCCACTGAGTTTCAAACTGAATTTATTTTTTTTCAAATATAAAGATCTCTCAAAAAGATCACTTTTTGCCATCTTCTAGATTGACTCCCACCATCAGCACCCCTCCCCCTCCCCCCTAAAAATTAAAGGTGCCATATACCAAGTGAATTGCAATCTGCCTTGGTAAACAAAAGCAAATTTAATAGTTAAAAAAAACACATTAACTCAGGCCTTCCAATGTGTTTGCTTCGAGAGAGAAAGCTCTAGGGTGAAGTCCTATTTCCTTTGATGACCTAACCTCAGAATTCACGCAGTGTCACTTCTGCTTTATTTTATTGTTGAAGTCAGTTATAAAGTTTGGCCCAGATTGAAGGGGAGAGAAAACAGACTCCACCTTTCAATGGAGGAGAGTTGATGTTACGATTGTAAGGCATACACGTGGGATGGTTTATATATTGGTTCAGCCATTTTTGGCAAAATAGTGTCTGCCACCTCAGGGTTTCCAGTTTGCTAAATTTGAGCCCTCACTTTGCTCCTTGGCCATTACCCTCGTGCAGTGAATAACATCCATCATCATATATGGTGACTTTGCTTAGGGGGTCAAAAAGTCTTTTGTTTAATAACAATTTTTCCACTCTTTAGCCACAAGGTTTAGGAAAGTTACTGGAAATTTCCAAATCTAAATTTCCATATAGTATTGCAGAGAAGATTACATGAAGGAATATATTTAATGCGAATAGCATAATGTTCAATATAGATTTCCTCTTACCCTTGTATGTACAAATCTATTACTTTGAACTATGTAGAATTGCCATCTTTGAAGTTAAAAATGGTCAAGTATTGGCCATTTTATATGGTTCAACCTAATACATTTTAAATAGATAAATAATTGGGAACATATTTTATTCTATTAAATCATAAAATATCTTCAAATTGTATAGAAAATGTGTCTTAAGCTACTTCTAATTTTAAATAGAGGCTACTTATGGACTGAAGTAATACTAAAAAATAAAATAAAATAAAAACTATGTTTGTAGGAATTGTGCATTTGCCTTTTATTTCCCCAAATCCATTCCTAGTATAGGATGATCCGTAATTCAGAAGCATATAGGAGCCTCCTCTATTTTTATTATCACATTTTTAATTGAGCTAAGATTGATGGTTTATATCTTGTCTAGATAAAGGGAATTCATAAGTTAGCTACTTTTTTTCTTGTTCCTTTTTTTCCCCCTCCAGATTAAGAAGTTTCCAAACACTTTACTCTTTTCTCTATTAAAGCTTATGCCTTCTCTACATTTTTTGGAGATCTGCCCCTCAAGGCCTAAAAAGGCCAATCATTAGTTCAGTTTTCCCTGATCTTGGCATCAGGATTTAAACTGGTATCTTCAGAAGTGAAAGACCAGCCCATTAATTTGTTGTACCTCTCTGGCTGTCTGCCCAGTTTTACACATTTAGGATGATTCATGGAACTGAAATATTCCACCTTATTCAGCATTGGCAATCCGTTCTCTCAGCAGATTATACATGTAGCCTCCTATCAGTCCAAATGTGTTTGGATAATGAAGCTTCTCCAAAGCTTCAGTCTTTAACCATGTTAAAGAAAGGTGCAGAATTCACAAAGGTATATTGGAAACATACTATAAAGACAGGAAGTTTCTCCCTCTCTCCTCTTCCTCCAAGAAGAAGAAATAAAATGTTAAATCAGTTAAGTAATTTCTTTAAAAAAGAGGTAAGAAAAAAATGGAAATATGGAAAAAATGAAAGATAATTTTATATTTTATTCTTGATACTTTGGTGTGTTTCTGTTTACATTGAGACATTATTAGTTACTTAGGGTCACCTTTTTTGTTGCATTGATATGGTGACCCATCATCAGTGAGCAAAAGAGAAATACATAAGATACAAGGATGTAATGTATAATACAGGGAATATTGCCAATATTTTATAGTAATTTTATATGGACTATAATCTATAAAAATTATGTTGTACACTTGAAATTAATGTAGTATTTTTAGTCAACTGTACTTTAGTTTTAAAAAAAGAAACACATTGGTACATTTAGAAATGAATAAACCCCCTTGAAAGATCAGAGTCCATTATGGCCATTTCTTGGGGAGGTTTGTTGTGTCTGTAGTTTTCTAACTCATCACTCTTTTCCCGCAAATCTTTCTCAATAATTAGTGAAACAAACTGAACGGTAATAATTTTAGTTAATTACATTTAGGATGATCATCTCAACTTGCCCAGAATGTTCTGGTTTACTCCTATTGTCCCAGCAGCCTATCAGTTTATTGCCCCCTTTCACTCCTAAAAGAATCCTGGTATGAGTGATAATGTATAAAATCCTCCTTGAAAATTATATTTTCACCTACCTGCTTTGGAGCAGAGAAAGAGAGAGAGGGAGGGATTCATTCATAACCAAAGTAGATTAGATGCCTGGAATTAAATGAATCCCCGTATTGCTAGTGGAGAATCATAAAAATAAGTTTACCATATGAAGAGTGGATTTGTATTTTAGCAATCCACTCAAAAATTAGTAATGAAGGGGCAAGAGGTAATGTTTTCGTTTCTTTGACACTACTAAGATACAAATGATAATGCAAATCACAGTCACTAAAGTCAAACCCTTCCATTAAAACTTTTCCTCTTCTAACTACTGATTTGATGTTTCTATCCTCTTTTAACCCCAGCAAGTGACCTCAGACACCTGTATCTGAATATTACCAGTCATATGAAAAGTATACACTTCTGGAATTCTCCTGGACAGTTTTGTTAATTGTTGAGTGGAAACCTATCTCCCCATAATGTTTATTTTTTACTTCAAGTTCTATTTCTATATTTGAGTCTCTTTCCTAGAAAGCAGTCTTTAGAAGTTTTAAGTATTCAGTCATATCCTTTTAGGAGTTACTCTTCCTGGTTAAATCTCCTTATGACTTTTTTCTTTTTTTTTTTTTAGTTTTCTATCATTCTGTCATGTTTTCTGGTGCTTCTGGATAAGGTTCAGTTTCTTAATGTTTCTCCTATAATGTGATACTCAGATCTATAGATGGTTTGATACTTAGGTGGTATGTTCCCTCCAGATAGCAGAATCTGTGTGGTATATAAAAGGAGTTACTAGATAACACTGATTTCATACTTAACTATATTTCAGCTTCTATGCTGAGAATTTCATATTAATTCTTAGTTAATTCTAAGAGGTAGTTACAGCAATTTCCCTATTATACAAAAGAGAAAATTGAGCTCAGGGAAATTAGATAAAATGCCAAAGATCACTCATTTAAGAAGTTAAACAGAATATAGGGCTCAAATCTAGAAAGCCTAGGCTCTTAACCATCCTAAAGTTATACACATGCTTTCCTTAGACTGAATATATTGCCATTAATTCCTTATTATTAGAATCATTGAAGGTTCTTTTTTTTAATCTTGTTAGGTTTTTTGATTTAAATTCTCTCATTCTGCATATTGGCTATCTCATGTGGCTTTTTATCACCTGTACATATATTTAGTTTACTGCCAATGTCCTTATCCAAACCCCATGAAAATATGCAGTAGCACAGGGCTGGAGAAAGGGGACAGGGTCTCTCCAGTGAGAGTTTCCTGCATATTGGTGTTAATAAACACTTTTCTATATATACCAGCTTGTATTTAATCAAGTGGACTCATCTATTGAGATCTGACCTATGTTTTTTTCCTATTTATTTCAAAGATACTATTTTGAAAAATTTTAGTAGAGTACCTATTTATTATCTATACTGAATTTGGTGATTAGAACAGTAATTTTTTTTTTATTGAACATTGCTTTACAGTGTTGTGTTAGTTTCTGGTATACAGCAAAGTGATTCAGTGATTCAGAATCTGAATATATACATATATATATATATTTGGATTCTCTTCCATTATAGGTTATTACAAGATGTTGAGTATAGTTTCCTGTGCTATACAGTAGGAACTTGTTGTTTATTTTATATATAGTAGTGTTTATCTGTTAAGCCTAGACTCCTGATTTATCCCTCCCCATCCTTTTCCCTTTTGGTGACAGTAAGTTTGTTCTCTATTAGACCAGTAATTCTTATGTTCATACTTCCATTCATTGATCTACTCCCTTTATAAAACAAACAAGCAAATAAGCAAGCAAACCAACAAGCCAACCAACAAATAATTAATATTGCTAAGTGATAAGAAAATTGGACAGTTCTGTCATATGCTAATTGTTTATTCCTGGGCAAGTTACTTGTCTCCCTAAATCTCAGATTTCTTATAAAATGGAGATAAAGAAATGCGTGTAGCTAAAATGTGGTGGATGTAAGGGGAATAAAGGAAGATGATGATGAAATGCCACTGTGTGATATGATCAGGAGTCTGTGTATGTCATTGAATATTTTGACCAAACAATTTATAAGATATGATCTATGTTTTTCAAAGTTAACTCTATACCAGTGGTTCTCAAACTTGAACATGTATCAGAAGCATCTGGTCACTTGTTAAAACATAGAGTTTTTGATTCAGCAGGTCTGGTATGGGACCCAAGAATTTGCATTTCTACCAAGTCTCCAGCTGTTTCTGATGCTGGGGACAGGGGTACCATACTTGGAAAACCACTGGGAAGATATGGAGAAAGAAGACCATGTAGAATAGTGAGAGATGGTAAGTACCTGGACTAAGACAGTGACAGTAGGAATGAGTTCCAGATATCCACTGGATTTGTGACTGATAAAGTGTGGAAGATGAAAGAGGCAGAGTCAAAGCTATCTTCAGGGTTTATAAATGGGCTGAAGAAATGCTGATGCCAGCAACAAGAAATAGAGGAAGAACAGGTTTGTGATTCACCTTCACCTGAGTGAGATAAGCTGAGGTTTGAAAGAGCTGAGGTTCAGTGTTTGCAGGTTATCCAGAATGACATCTACAGGATGGAGGTAGCCATCTGGGATGATATTGATCTCATTTCTAGTTTTAGGGGTAGAACTGGAGTTAAGTTCATTTTTTTCCTCCAAATAAGTGAGGATTTACATGTGGAATGCAGACTCTATGGTTATTGATTAAACACAAGTTTTAATGCCCTTGCCTTTTCTTCATAGGGAATAAAGGGTTACAGTTACTCACCATGCCAAACAAAATGGCTCAAACCAATAGCAGAACAGAATATATTGGCACTGGAGGTGGAAGGGTGGCTGGATGCTGTTGAGTCCTTATTTTTTCTGGTTAGGAGATAAACAAACTTTCTCTCTATGGGTTGCATCAAGCTCACCTGTAGCTATATGATGCGTGCATCTCCCTTTGTCGCCACCTTCCCTGAATAGAGGACCATTGTGTCTCATGTTTTTTGAAGCCACTGAGTATAGTCCTGTTATTTTACTGAGAATGGTCCGGCTTCCTGGACACAAATAGCGAACTATCTCTTTATAATCTATATTTAAAAAGTCACATTCTCATATTTTAAATGTAGTGTTACCTGTACTATAAAAATGTTACATTAGCTGGACTTCGGTCACTTTGGGGTGCAGTATGTTGACCAAAGGGATTAAGCCTCATTCAAAGAGATATTTACTTGGAGGAGTAGTTGGGGGAGGGGAGGGGAGGGGTTTGATCCTTAGAGGTATAATTGTTCTAGTGTTCTTATACTAAGACGGGGACTGTGGCTAAAAAGAAAAACAAAACAAAAAACAATCATGGCCAGAGATAAAGATGTGGAAATATTTAAGAATATTAAGATTAACTGGTGCCATGGGAAAGATGGAATCAAGTAGGGTTAGAAGAAAAGACAGCTCATAATATAATTTTGAGGGAGAAAAAATATTAGGAACAGACAGAATAATGGGAATCATAAAAAAAAAAAAAAAAAA
>NW_020173979.1:10226197-10274847 GCF_003031525.2 Neophocaena asiaeorientalis asiaeorientalis | reverse complement strand
AAAAGACAGAAAAAGGGGAAAAAAAAAAAAAAAAAAAAAAAAAGGAGAAAGAGAGAAGAAGTTGTCAGAGAAGTTGAACATCCAAAAAGGAAAACTTATTGCTCAGTTTTGACAGGCCCTTTTGATCATTGCTTCCTAAATAATTCCACAGTTTCTCTCTTCCATTTTTTTTTAACTAATGAAAAATTTCAAACCTTACACTCCAATTCTTTTTCTTCTATAATATTTTTACTGGCAAAAAGTGAATTAGAATTTGAACTCATTTGAACTCATAAGTTGATACATTCTTGCATTTTCAGTACTAGCTAGTGGCATTTTTTAGTATATCTGGCGTTTCGCATTTTAAATATTCAGTGTTTGAAAACAAGACTTTGTAATTATGGCAAAGTTCTTGTTAAAATATACCCCCCAAGAAAAAAAATAAATGCAAACACAATAAAGACATGTAATTTATTTTGATAAACCCCTATTCCTTTCCACTAAATTTCCCCTAAAATTTCCAGAAAATCCAGCAAGGGATCTGATGGAGATCTCAGTGCTATTAGATTAGGGATAGGTCTGAAACTTCAGCTTCTGAAATCACAGCTGATTTTATTGTGAGAAACTTTAGAGACTTATCTAGTTATAAGTGTTCCATTTTTCATCAAAGTTGGAGGATATTTTGATATGATAAATATTATGTAGAAGTTCAAAGTGATAGTTACATAAAGTTAGCTTTTGCTAATGTCCCAAACAGAGTGAACAATGAGCCCTGCAGTTAAATGGTGACATTTGAATATGCCACAGCTGCAAGTGCTACTTGGCAAAGCAACGTGCTTTGTATGTAGTCACATCTACTGGGAATTCTTGAATTGTCAGAAACCAGGGAGTAACAACTGAATAGAGGGCAATGCTTCAGCATGGTGGGGGTGATTATGGAAATGGTACTACTGATTAAAATATGGCAGCTCACAGTGTTATATCCTCTGTGGAAGGAGGCCTGTGGAGAAGGATATGGTGATTGAGAAATGGAGGGGGAAGAAATGGAGGGGCCTTTCTTAAGGCCTTAAGTTTTGGTTTTGTTCTATCCCTTTGTGATGTTCACTTCTTTCCCTTTTTTCGCCTGGCATCCCCAGGTGGTGAGGGATTGGGGAACATTAATCTCTAAAATGAGTGGTCATTCAGTAGCAGTGGGCTATTCATAAATCACCTAGTTGACTCTTAGGAGACATAAAGCTGTTTTCAGAAAGGTCACATTAAATTTTAGCTACCATAATATGAAGAAAGCAATCACATACAGTATTCTAAGCAAACTAAGGGAATTTATTTGCTTGTAATAATAACTACCTCTTTGAGTTGTCACTTGGAGACAAAATTATGCAACATGGGCAAAACAGTTTATTTAATGAAACATATTAAAACAATTGCTCTTTAGTGAAACAAACTAAAACATAGTAGATATACCATAAAGGGTAGTTAACATCATTGTTGTAAAATCACTTTGATTTGATTCTCATCACTGTCCCTTACTTTGAGCGTTAGTTTATATGTTTGTCTAGTGGCACTAATAATATCGCACAATATTGTTGAGTGCATTACAACAAATGTGTATGAAATGGCTAGTACATTTTATGGCAGATAGTAGGGTTCCAAGAAATGAGAGAAAGAATGATGAGTGGAGGAAGAAACAAGAACTAGGGGGAGAAGTAAAATCGATATGTCTAAGTAATTGTGTGTAATGGCGTGCCTAAGCAAAATAAGATAATTTTTCTTTTTTTCCTTTTGTGTGTGTGTGTGCCTGTGTGTGTACCATAAAACAACCTAAAGATACAGACTGCTTCTGGGTAAATTGTCATGAGGTAGGTACTTTAGCTGAAATTTTAAAGATTATAACGAGCAGAGATTTAGAAGAAAATATTGCATATAAGGAAAAGGACAAAACCCATGCAACTGAATGAGAAAATTCAAGGCATAGGAGGAGAATGGCTGGTAACCCTGGAGGGCATGAATAGATAATTAGCATGGGAGGTGAAAGATTGAAAACTGCAGAGAGGTCAAAAGATGAAGAAAAGAGTTTGGATGTAATTTGGTTAGCAAAAATAGAAGGAGGCAGAAAAGGTTTGGGGATAGGAAAGATGAAAATAACACCAAAGGAAAGATTTTGTTTGGCCAGAATGTAAAGAATGAATTGCAGCAGAACCTGAAAGCAGGCAAAGCCATTTATCATTTCAAGGGCAAAGTGCACAATTGTGATGCCTTTGTCAAACCATGAAATGCCACCACTCATAAAATAGAAAAGTAAATACAAATATGGATGCTCATACCTGAAAGTTAACAGTTTGGGGTTATAAAAAAGCAGTTAGAAGAGATATGGGGATATATGTATATGTATAGCTGATTCATTTTTTTATAAAGCAGAAAGTAACACACCACTGTAAAGCAATTATACTCCAATAAAGATGTTAAAAAAAAAAGCAATTAGAAATCAAATGCATTGAGATATTTTAAATATGAACAATAAATTTTTTTTTTCATTTCCCTTTCAGTTAAAACTTTCAGGTGGCACTATCTTATCCATTTGCACTAAATATGTAGCAACAATTTAAGAGAAGATACTGAAAAGTCATACCTTGAAATGTGTTTACTAGTAAACACAATTATTAACAGATATCAAGGTTATATTAAAATAGAATTCTACAAGCATCCTCATTTACCTCTAGGGTAAATGACTTGAAAACTGTTGTGTTGGCTTAGGTTTCCTTTTTCTTTTTTTTAAAGGTACGTAGAAATAAATGCTGACGTCTTCACATAAGCATTCCTTTGTTTTTGTTTTAGTTTTTTAGCTTATTTCGGTGGTTCTCAAATATTAAGGTGCTTAAAATTACTGTAGAGGATTGTATACATAAAATTATATATACATGTAAATTTTATAGGGATTTAGGGAATTTGCAAGGATGATTTTGACCATAATGGTTTTCGATACTCCAACTTGATACCATAACCAGGAGTAAGCTGCCACTCTCATATGATTTGAAAAGAGTTCAGAAAATAATATTTAAAAATTCCATGCTTACTTTGTAGGGTAATTTGCAGGGAAGAGGCCATTTTATATTTGAGATTCTAAGTGAGTAATCCCACTACTCTATAAATGTCAACTAATTTATTTAAAAAATAAGTCAGATTTCCTTATGTGAATTCTGTGATATAAATGCAAAGCAGAGCTATCAGGTTAGAGAAGCAACATTGTAGAATGGCTTAATGTTGCTGAAGATGCAAGAATTTAAATTAATGAATGGATTCTTCTCTAGAAAGGAAAAAAAAAGAAAGACAACCTACACTATAATCTTACTACGTGTTTTTGATCACACAAACGTTAGATTTCCTGCTTGATCTTGAAATTTCCCATTTGACACAAATGTATGTCAAAGCACATTAGTGTAGATGGACATCATATTTCTTTAAAGGAGATTGGGAAAGGACTCAAACCTAAAAGAGTGAGTTTGAAAACATTAGCTATCTTGTTGTAGCCTGTTGTTTTTGTGCAATTCAGTGACAGTTTAGCATTGATACCCACTGCTGGCCTTATGTTCCCTCATCTGCCGTGTGAAGAAAACATTTTTTCCTTAAAGTAGCATCCACCATACTAACTGTTTTCATTTTCAGTTCATGTTAAGTGTTAGATGAGCAATTTGTCTTTCAAGGCATGCACGTGACATCATTTGACTAAAAGCAAGGCCTTTCTTTTCAGTAGGATTGAAAGAGTTTGTAGCTCTAGGACACTGTGACCACCTTCTATTTGTAGTACTTGCCTCTATTAAATCTAACCCAAACTGAATTTATACAATGCAAAATGAAGCACTTGTAATGTGAAATACTCCATCAATTGACTCTTCTGTCTACATGACAGCAACATGACTGTCTAGCATGAAAATTATTTGCTTGTTTGTGTGTCATATAGACGCCATTATTAAGTGTTGTGGCCTCTCCCGTTGCGGAGCACAGGCTCCGGACGCGCAGGCTCAGCGGCCATGGCTCACGGGCCCAGCCACTCCACGGCATGTGGGATCTTCCCGGACTGGGGCACGAACCCGTGTCCCCTGCATCGGCAGGCGGACTCTCAACCACTGCACCACCAGGGAAGCCCCATCTATGACATTTTTTAAGCACTTTTATATTTTGATCTCCTGAGAACCATATTTTAGAATATTTCTGAACTATTTCTATTGTCATTTCTCATTTAACTCATGTTGTTTTAAGTGTCTTCCTTCATGTACAAACATTTGAGACTGTTCTCATTGTCTTATTATTGATTTCTAGCTTAATTTTGCTATGTTCAGATACTATCAATATATCAAATGACTTCAGTCCTGTGAAATTTGTTGAGACCTTCTTTATGACGTATAATATGGTCACTTTTGTAACTGTTCTACACACTCTTGAAAAAAAATATGCATTGTGCAATTCTTGGTTGCTGTGTTCTATCTTTGTCAACCAGGTCCTTTTGTAAATTGTATTGTTCAAATTTTCTATATGTCTATTGCCTTTTGTTGCTGTTGTTTTTAGTTCGTTCTCTTAGAACAGATGTGTTCTAGATGGGATAATATGCCTGTTTATTATCTCTTCCCTACCCTCACCTTTTTGGCTGTTTTTAATTCTTCATGTATTTTAATTCTTCATGTATTTTAAAGGTGAGACAGTGTTATTATTGTTTCATGCAGTCAGTATTCATTTAGATCTATGTACACATTCACTCTATTCTGTTATTATTAAATTTCTTTTAGCATTTTCCTCCTTACCTCTGGGGTCATTTTCTTTCTGTCTAAAGAACTCTTTAGCTTTTTCTTTAATGTAGCTTTGTGATCGGCAATTTCTCTCAATTTTTCATTTCTAAGAACATCTTAATTTTACCTTAATTATTTTACCTTATTATTTGAAAATCTTAAGTTTACCTTAATAGTTTCACGTGATGGCAGTTATTTTCTTTCAGCACTTTAAATATGTCACTCATTTGTCTTCTGGTATATATTCAATTTCTGCTGAAAAGGCAGCTGTCTCATTGTTTGCATTTTAAAAGATAATGTGTGACTTTTCCTTTGGTTGCTTTTGAGTTTTTAAAATATTCTTTGGCTTTCAGAAATTGTGTTATGATGTGGTTACATATGGACTTTTTGGCCTTTTCTCAGCCTTAGTTTATAGAGCTTTGGCATCTTCAGGATCTTTCTTCAGTTTGGGAGATTCTTGGCTAATATTTCTGTAAATATTGCTTTCGTCCTATTTTTTTTGTGAGACTCTAATTATACTGCCTTAGAGTTTCACCGTTCTTAAATGTCTCATATTCGTTTCTGAATGTTTCAAATTACAGTTTCGGTTTTTCAATCTAGACATCTATTGATCTGCATTCCAGTTCATTAACATCTCTTTTGGTTTTTATAATTTTGCTGTTAAACCTATTTATCAAATTCGCGATTTCAGTTATTCTACTTCTTTGCCTAGAATTTTGATTTGATTCATTTTTATACATACCAGTTTGTTGGTAAAATTCTTTATCTTGTCATTTATTTTCCTAGTAAGCACTATTATTTTAAAATCAGTGCTTGATATGCTAATGTCTGAATCATCTAGCAGTCTGATTTTTTTCTCTTGGTTTTTAGTCAGTTGTTTCTGTCTATTGGGCATTTTTCATTGGATGTATGAAAAATTACCGAAGTTCTAGATTTTAACTTTCTAGAGATGATCTGCTTTCCTTCTGGCAGGCTGTTAAAACAGAGGCAGGTTAACTTGATCCATTGGAGATCGAGATTGTTCAAGGTTGAGTTTCATTCTGTGTGAGGTCTAGTTTATTTCTGTTTTGACTTTCCTACAGAGTAAAACCCATCAAGGATATTAACTAAATGTCAGTGTTGTTTCCCATAGCTGGCCTCCCCTTTGATGATCTTTGAGTCCCAATTTTATCTTTGTTTCTGCTTGGTAGTTTCTAGCTACTTAGGAACCATTTTTTTTTGTTTAGCTTGTTACTTCTTGTCCTATAAATCTTAAGAATCAACAAATTACTTGAGGTAAAATCAATAAAGAATACTACTGTTTTGGGTCCTCTAGTCCTGTGAAATGATCAAGGACACCAAGCCACCATTTTCTGCTTGGTTTCTAGGCCCCTTAGCACCACTAGTCCTTGCCTCCACCAACCCACAAAAATACAGAAGAGAAAGCCAGGCTCACTGTAGTTCAATTCCCTTCTTTCTAAGATCTTGACGCGTCAAGACTGGCTGCCTTGGCTTCTCTCTGATGCCCTCAAACGTTTTTGTTTTTTTTTTTAATCTGGATTTCATATTTATTCTTAGTAGATGGATACTGGCCTATATCAAGTTATTCCTTAGTAACCAGGGATGGAAATCTCCCAAATCTCTGAACAGAATATAGGCTCACAAAAATCATTTTTAAGCCACAGCATAGAAGGAGGTTAAAGAAGCAACAACAAGTAGAAAAGAGGAAATAAAATAGAAAAAATAGGTCTCAGAAATATATTTGTGATAGAAAAACTTAATCCATGTTAACTTTTGGCAGTCCTTTTACGATTATTATGTATCACTATTTTTGCCTGTATAATGCTATCATGCACATCTTTATTATGTAAAAAATATGTCTAGTTATGGTTTCAAAGTACTATATAAAAGAGATGGAAAGGGAGACTATTTCAAATCAGGAAAAGCATGTATAGCCTAATTCCCAAAGTTTAGAAAAATAAATCCTACATATATAGGAAATTATTAGAGTCAATTCCTAGGCCTGCTAAGCCATTTTGAATGAAATTGCTCCTACATTTTGAAGCTATAAAAAAAAAAGAAAAAAACAATTGTTAATTTTAGTTTGATTTAATTTTGAGTCAGAAAAAAGTTATTGCTTTTGTTCTTTATAAATAAATTTATATTGCATAAGAAATAATGTGAACATTAACTCATTTAACAAAAGAAGAATTAGTTAAATGCTACCGCAAATTCAAAAAAGGTGGCAAAATTTGAATGATCTGAAACTATATTTATTTGAATAAAGCTGGAGAAAACATTTATTCTTTCTCCTCTAGTGTGCTTTAAAAGCAGTAATCAGACTGGAATGTAAATGCCATTCTCTTCTAAAAGGAATTAGGGCTCCTTTGAGAAATGGCTAATTCAAGTATAGGACAGAAAACATCAAGATGAGCCTTGAACTTATTGCGATATCAGAAAGCCAGGAACCTTTGATTTACTATTAAGAGCTTTTCAAAACGGCTTGAGTAGTCCATCTGAATAGGTTCCACTAGTTAAATCTGAACAACTGTAAAAATAACAACTAGAATGTGTTTACATCCATTAGTTCATAATGGTACGAATTACAAAAACAAGCAAAAAACCCAAAAGCTATCATTCCTTTTTCAAGATGCTAGAGAACAAACTCATTATTTTGAAAACTGGCAAATAAAAGGAAACTATCAAGTGTTTCTGCTGCATATAGTATGTAAACCATGCTTCAGGGTAAACAAATAGTTGATAAGGGAAAAAAAATTCTCTTTGCTGAAATATTTCAGCTAATAAATAAGTTTAAAATGATAGGATTAGGGCTTCCCTGGTGGCGCAGTGGTTGAGAGTCCGCCTGCCGATGCAGGGGACACGGGTTCGTGCCCCAGTCCGGGAAGGTCCCACATGCTGCGGAGCGGCTGGGCCCGTGAGCCGTGGCCGCTGAGCCTGCGCGTCCGGAGCCTGTGCTCCGCAACGGGAGAGGCCACAACAGTGAGAGGCCCGCGTACCGCAAAAAAAAAAAAAAAAAATGATAGGATTAAAATATCACTATTTGCAAGCTAAAATATAATCATTAATCTAGGCAATGATAATCAGTGTTGGCTAACATTTCAAAACGACACAGTATATCCACATATACTTTCTGATGGAAAAAACACATAGGTAACTTTTCGTGGAAGAAAACATGACTACCTGTGTTGTAGTCTTGCCCCCCACCTCACCACACATACATACCAAAAGCAAACTTGAATCTCATCCATCCTCTAGATGTAACTTAATTATCAGCCTAGAGAAAATACATGGGACAGAGCACCCGCTAACTCTGCAAGAGGATGCAGTAGCAATATGCAAACTGGGAAACTATGGGACAAGCATTCTGTTTTATTCAACAAAAGTTTATAAGAAAAAGAGAGTGATAATCTCTGTTTTAGGAGATAATTTAAAAACTTATCTGTAAATGGACCTTATTTAGATCCTAATTCAAATGAACATAAAGGGTTAAAGTATCTTTATAAGAAAATTGGGGAAAAATGAAAATTGAACACATATTTGATGACATTAAGGAATTATTGTTAAATTATTTTAGCTATAATATTGGCATGTCATTAGATATTTTTGATGAGTCCCTATCTTTTATGTATATAAGGTGACATATTTATAGATGAAATGATATATTTTGAATTTCCTTCAAAATAATTTGTAATGAGAGGAATTGATAGAAATATAAATGAACCAGAATTGACCATAAGCCCATAATTGTTGAAACTAGATGTTGGGTACATGCAGTTTCGTTATACAGTTCTCTCTATAGTATATGGACACACAATAAAAGAGAAGAAATATGACTGTTTATTATTTTAAGCAAAGTAATAGCAAGGGGCATTTAAGAAAATAATTTGAACAGCCCAATTTTTCTGCAGATAACTAATCTCAAAAATATCATTCCTTTTTTTCAAAGTCTGAAATTTGTCATTACCAGGAGGGTTTTCATAAAATAATATTTCATGCTGTCTTGAGTAATCAAGTTCAATAAACACGGGCAGTTTTTAATCAGAGGGAGGGAGAACTACTTAGGCTACTTTACTACCCACAAATACTCTAATGGGGATCAATCACACCCAATTAAACCTTAAGGAATTATGAATCTTTAATAGGTTTATCATGAGATAATTCAGCTGCTAAGTCCTATTTAGTTTCATGCTAGGCAGGCTTTCTCAAGCTGGAAACTAATCATCTTCATGACATCATTTTTAAAGAGGCTTTGTGATTTTTGTTTAAAAAGAACACAAAAGGGTTTTGCAGTTTTCATCCGAATTTTATATGTATTTATTTGAAATTTTCAAGTTCTGCAGTGCTACTGTGAGCCCACGTTTACATTAAATAGAATAGTTTTGATAACACTAATTAATGACTCCAAAGAAACTTAACCACCTGAGCAACTTTTATACATTTTCTTTCAATAGCTTAACCTGGCCCTTATCCATGGCCCTCATGCAACGTATAGCTCATAGTAGAGCCTTCTGTGCATTTTATTAAAAATAGAACTAAAACAGTGTAACAAACTTGAGCTTTGTCTCCTTGATCTCTGTGACATATGGTCAGGAGAGCAGACTTCAGCATGAGGCCACCTGATGTGACGTTTTCTAGGTGCGCAGCATCAGCAATCTCTCCCTGCTTCCTTTTCTTCACCTATAAAATCATAATAGCACCTTCTTTGTGTATTTACAGTGAGTGCTAAATGAGATATTGTCTATGAAGCATTTTAAACAGTGTATGGTGCGCTCAGTAATTTCCTACTGGTGTAGAAAAACAGTAGCGGTGTAGCAAAACAGAAATATTCTTCTACGGCTGAGATGCAAAATCTATAAAGACCACATTGGAATGGATGCTACCATTTTTCATACTCCCCCAAGACAAATAATTTTCTTACCCTGTGTGTGCATGTGTATTTAGTGTGTTTGGTGGGAAGGATCCTGCGTGGTGCTATAAATACATCTGTTGATTATTAGTTTTGAAATGTTCTGAGAGGATGGAATAAGGGAAAGGAAGGTTCAGACTGTTTTTGGCAGGAGTTTTTTCTGCTATTTATTCTTAGATCTGGTGAGCTTTTAAAAGCAACTTTTTATAGTATTAAGAGGAACAGTCAAGGAGCCTTGTGTGAAACTTTTCACAGAACCCCAGCCAGCCACCACATCTTCACTGAAGTTTTCTCTGCTTTGCTAATTTTATCCATGAATATCTATTTAGAAAAGATTTTCCTCCTAGCTTTTCCTTTCAGTCTAGCTATGGCATATATATTTTCTGTAATATAATTGTCTTGTATAATGAGTTTAAATAAGTTATTAAGACTCACAAACTTAATGCATAATTAATTGACGTGATTACAATAAGAAACAAGCACACAGAATACATATTTGTATATAAGCCTATTCAACCATGTCGGCATTGCAAACACTAGAGTTTAGTTAACATATAGAGTAGCAAACCTACTTATCAATGCCTACAGTCAGATACAAGATGTTACTAATGAAGACATTTCTCATTCTGGTTCTAAAAGTATAAAAAATTAGTAGCTTTGCAGATGCCTTCTAATTTAAACAAATTTATAAAAAGGTATGATGATTTTGTGCCATGAGGTAATATCCTAATTTTAGCCTGAGATTACTACTAAATTCTAAAACAGTTGGAAATTTTCTCAAGATTTCGATTCTAGTATTTTATATGAATTCCAAATTGCATTTGTTTCTCAAAGAGATATATACTCAAGGTAGCTTGTTAATTTCTGAGTAACTCTCTCTTTTTTTGTAAGCTAAATAAGCTATACTCATTTTTTCATTCATTTATCTATTCAAATATCTACTAGGCACTGTGTGGTGTGTCCATGTATCTATACCCTCTTGCTTCATGTTGGTGAATATGGCTAATATGATATATAATATATCATATTACTTTTTTCTCCCTAAAAGCCATAAAATATGATGGACCATTTAACATTTTATATGCATAATACATTTTGTTCTGTAAGCACAAATAACTCTCTTTGGATCATGTTATATAGTTTTTAAAAGTCTACTAACAGGACTCTTAGGCAATGAGATATTTCTGTAGTTTCCCAAAGCTTAAAGTGTTTATAGGAGTCAAAGATTTTGCTTTTTCCATATTATGTTGTAGTCTTACATATACAAAAGTGGAATAGCTCATTCTCTCAAGATAAACATTTAAGTTTCTCATCTAAAATGTTTACTTGAGCCTTTCCAAGTCTCTGTTAAGCTACCTGATTCATATTCCTCTTTCTCTGGAAGAAGGAAGGATATTGCTTTATTGATAACAGTTCTATCAGGTTGACTTATTTGAGGTTGCCTGTTGGGGTGGATAGAATAATGGCCTTATATACCCAGCCTCATGACTAGATATCTGGTACCACCTGAACCAAGAAGGGCCTAACTGTTCCCCCCCACCCTTTTTTGCCAAGACTCTGCCCACACTTGCTAAAATAATTTCCTGTATCCACTATGGCACTTCTCTTGCCTGCTGCCAGAAATGAGACATTCCATCTGCCTGGCTAGACTCCTTTCTGTGATTACTTCTAAGTGAATTTTAGATTATTTGTACCACCCTGGAAGATATTTTCCTCTTTAAATCTTAGTTGAGCCCCTGGTTTTGACAGTCATTATGATAAATTAGTTTTTTTTTTTTTTTTTTTTTTTTTTTGATAAATTAGTTTTTATAAAAGACTTAGAAGCAATCAAAAATAAAATATTGCCATATACTGTGTAACTCTGGAATAAATTTACAGAGGTGTGTTAAGGCTTCGGCTATAGAGCCAGACTGCCAAGTTGTAGACACAGCACCGCCACTTTCTAGCAGGATGACTTTGGGGAAATTACCTAAATGTTTTGTATTTCAGTTTTCATCATCTGTAAAAGAGATGGATAATAATAATATCTGAAAAGGTTAAATGTGCCTATAGAGAACATAGTGCCTATGCATAACAAAGACTCAATAACTCTTGTGTTATTATAATGTCCAGGGGTAATATGCAAAAGATTTAACAACTGGTATGGACAGGCATTTGCTTGCTAGATTTCCAAGGTCACTGCCAAGGGCACCATCTCCTCCCTGGAGGTCCATACCTGCTCATTAGAAGGAAACTTGTGGTGAGGTCTGAAATACGAGACTCACAGTGAGAGCCCAGGTCCCAGGGTGACTCCAGAGCAGTGCATACCAGCTGAGTGGGGGTCATGGCTGAAGCTAGGTAAGTCTCCTGTGTACCTTGAGGAAACAAAGAGAAGTACACTAAAAGCAAGAATTTAGGGAGGTACTGACAGAAACAGTACCTACCAATTAGAATGTATTGGGCCATAGTGATAGCTCCTGGAGTCTCCTTACCATACCTTTAGTCTCTGGATTGAGGGATTTCTCACTGGATTGGGAAGATGTGTAAGAATGAGGTGGAGCCCTCGGTAGTGCCTATTTACTAATCAGTCTGACTATACCTCAGTATGTATGTTATACCAGCCCTGATTATTCCCCAAATTTTATTTATTAACTACTTAAAAACAGACTTTGGGTATCTAAGTATAGAACGAAAATCAGATATATAACATGGGCAACACTTAACAATATATTAATCCTTAGTTATTTGTTACCTGGAATCCCAAATCCCCTTTGGATGTATATGCTTTGAGTCCTTTTTTTTTTCCCCTTAAGTAAAGTAGCAATCCTACAATACTATGTGTGGTTAGATAATTTCTTTTTGAATATTGAAGGGAGTGTATTTAATCTTGAAGAGAATGATGTAATATTCACCTCATACAACACATATTTGGTTATATAGTACCAAGACTTGAGCAAACTCAGAACAAGCATTTATACATAACCTCTGGCAGTGATAAGAGATGATCTAGGAACAAAAACTCTGAATGAAAATGCATTGTTTCCTGCTTCAATGCATTTGTGCCCTGGGATAACCAGAAATAATTATTGAAACAAGCTTCTTGTTGATAATAATTATACTCCATTCTATGAAAACAAGAACAAACAGCAATTATCTATAATATCTCATTTGCAAACCCTCTCATTATGCTAAGACTTCTTGTCTGTGTTTGATAATATTATGTTATGTGTGTTGGAAGAACTCTACAATTTTTTTTTTAATGTTTCAAATTATACTGGGCAATGCATGATCGATACAATTCAGGCTTAAATGATTTCTGTTTTAAGACAAAACAGCTTCCTTGGGCAGCATAAGCTATGAAAGAAGTAATGTCTTTTGAATTCCTTCAAAGAAGATGGGTTCATTAACCAAAACAAATAGACATTTTTCCTATATCAGCAAAAATTAGATTAGGAAAAGAGAAATAGAAATCAGCCAGATTGTCATTACAAATAGATTCTTAAGAAAACTTAACATGTATGAAACTTAATATATATAAAAATGAGGAAGTATTTCCATTCTGATATCTTTTTACATACTAATAATGTTATCTTATATTCCAACTTTAAATAATCCTTAGTCTGTAGTGCCTCAATAATTATGTGCTTAACTTGAACATGATAATTTTGTATTTTCTCATATTTCTTCTGCATTATTGCATTTATCCTGATAGACTGTAAGCTCTTTGAGGAAAGGAATAATTTAATTTCCATTTGCTTCAGCCCTCTGCTGTACCATTCAAATTAATTGTTTGAAAAACAGTTTTAAATTTTTATAGCATTGGGCTTCCCTGGTGGCGCAGTGGTTGAGAGTCTGCTTGCTGATGCAGGGGACACGGGTTCGTGCCCTAGTCCAGGAGGATCCCACATGCTGTGGAGCGGCTGGGCCCGTGAGCCATGGCTGCTGAGCCTGTGCGTCCGGAGCCTGTGCTCCGCAATGTGAGAGGCCACAACAGTGAGAGGCCCGCATACCGTGCCAAAAAAAAAAAAAAAAATTTATAGCATGAGTGGCTATTTATCAAATAATCAGCTGACTCAATGGGTTAATGATTTTCCCCATAGTGAGCACTAATTTCCTCATCTATAAACAGAGAGACCATAATAATACCTAATTCTCATGGTTTCCAGGATGTTTGAGCGAAATCATGTGTATAAAACATTTAGCACAGTGTCTGGCTCAAAATTAAGCTCTCACTCAATCAATACATGCCTTGATTTTACTCTCATAACTATAGAGCTGAACCTAAGTCACATTCACTAATTTCATTTTTTGGAAAGGCCAAATTTAGTTAATTCTACTTGATCCAGTCTAAGACTACTAGGACCAATAACGTGACTTAAACAAGGTTTGGTTTTGTAAGTGGCGCTCTATAGACATAGTCCCAGTTTGAGAGTGACTTAACATTTGAGCAAATGGAACCAAAATATACTACTATAAATATGGGTTAGGATTTCTGTCTTATAGATATATTACTTCAATGAAGAATGATGTGAGTTTGGACTATTTTACATAGTCCACACAGGTTGAGGTAAAGTCATGATATATATCAAACTAAAAAATTGCATATTTGAGTTTTGAATGGATCATATTTGTTATCTTTCTGGAATTTGGTTCCAAGAGCCAAATAAGCTCAGAAAATTTTCCAACTGATCAAAATAATTTTAAAAAGTATTGGCATGCTACTCACTTCATGATTTGAATGCTGCACGTGTTCAAATTAATTATAATCCTTTGCCTTAGGTACTTTCTAAATAAGTTATCTACAGCTTGTTTGTAGGAATTAGTTAGCCAAAATTTCCTTCATGTTTAAGTAGATACCATAATCAACTCTCTTTTCACATATCTTGAATTTATGGGAATGGTATTGTTGATCTAAAACAATAAACAGCCAGTTATTTTACCAGAAAATATGTTTGTTTGTTTCTTTCAAGAACAGCAAAGAATTGCAATTTGGAACATGCACTCTACTGCAAACCAAAGGCAAGTCTGGAGAGCAAAGGAGAGGATCATTCTTTTATAGAGGAGAAGGGAGAGTTGGGAGTGGCTTGTTGTAAACAGAGTCCACTGGAAGAAACTGGGAGGTTGAAGTGTAGTGGCTTTTCATTGTCTGAGTTGTGACAGTCTCTCATTGACTGGGCTGTTGTCAGGCAAGGAGAAATTCTTCCTTCCTCCAGTGAGGTAGTAAAGTAGTAACTTTTTTCCTGTTGGAGATGCAAAATTACCTCTCTTCTTATACATAATACAATTGTTATCAAGTGGTAGGGCCAGAGATCTTCCCCTTTTTGTGACTCTATTTTAAATGAGGTTTCTATTATTAATCTTTGCAATGTGTAAACTCTTGTGAATATGGGGCTTAGTGCTCTATCTTACAGAAAATGCAAAAAAAAATCATCAAACCTGCTCTCCACATATAGAAACACTGATTTTATGCATCCGATAACTTTTTAAAGCAAAAAAGAAACCATTATATGTATGTGGTAAAGAAGAGCTGTTCTATGTTCAGTCCAAAGGTCTGGAATTTGATCTACTTTTCTTTCCTGTCTCCTAACATAGTCTGCAAAGGGGCTTGGAAAAATTGTAATGCTCCAGGAATATAATTTAAAAGACCACTGGGATTAAAAATAGGAATATCTTGCAAATTTTTTAATTTGTGTAAACTGTTTTCAAAGTTTGGAAACATAAATAATTTGCTTTCCTTAGAAGCTTTATGGGTTCATAAGAGAAAGAAAGTGTATGATGAGTTGAGAAGGAAAAGATTAAGATAAATGATTTTTCTTTTCAAATAGAGTAACTGCCATGCTAGTGCTCATAATTATTAGCTGTCTGGTGGAGATGAAGACTTCTGCATTAATAAATGTGAATTATAGCCAGATATAGAGATATGGCTCTACTACCATGCCATAACATGTCCATCGTGTGGCCATATTGGGTTACCGCTGTTAAAGATAGTAGAACTCTGTTGCACACACTGGTATCTGTGGAGCAGTAAACCCACCGAGATATCATGGCTGATGGTTCAACTGGAGAGTTTGGGAGCTTGTTTTCAGTGCTTAGGTGGCCTTGTCCAATCCTACGTGGCTCAAGCTGCTTGGAGACCCCAGCCTGGAAGGAGGCAGTTCTGGGAGCTTGTTACTGATGCAAGCACAGCGATTGCCTGCAATGTGTTGAGGGCTGGCATTTTACACCTCATCCTACACAAGCCTTACACAAGCCCTATGACATCATAAGCAGCCTCAGGGGCTGCTGTCATCCCCTTTTTACAGAACACAATGCTTCTGTTAAATCAGTCACTGCAGGGTTGACCACACTAGCAACTTTTTTAGTCACTCTACCTGTGGCTCCTGCACCCCAGCTCCTAAGGCAAAGCAGGGCCCTCCTCCAACTGCCTGAAAAAAATACAATTCCCAGCATAAGTGTATTACTGGTGCATTTGTCCCAAGGCTGAAAAGAAACCAGAGCAAAAACCAGCCTAATGACCTCAGGATTTCTATTTCTGCTTCCAGCTTTCTTTCTCTTGGCTGTGTTTTCTGTCCCAGACCTTAAGCTGTCAAAGTAAATCTGGACATTTTGGAAAGTAGAGGACAATGTTGAAACTGGAGATAAGTTTAAAAGTTATGAAAAGTTAACTTCTAAGGCATTTTGATAAATTTGTAAAAGATTGAATATAAATTGAAGTTCATATCTAGTTCTCAGCCATGATTTTATGGTATTCATCTATGAAAGAAATTTCATAAATTGAGAAAAGATGTTTTCACTCCAATTAATACCTGCTAATGACATATATAGTAACTCTCAAACTTGTTCTCTGAGTAAAACTACTGACAGGGAAGTTTTTTTTTAAATGTTTTGAGGAATGACATATTTGTCACATCTCACATCCATTTGTCCTTCTTTTCCTTGATCACAACACAGCCCAATATTTGGTAACCAGCCATTGTGAGACCTGGAATAAGTAGTCCCCATGGAACAACAACAACAACTAAACATTAATTGAAACTCAAATTCTTTACATGAATTATGCCAATAACCAACACCCCTCAGTAAATCTATGAATAAGGTAATATGTAGTCTCTACTTTCAAACTAGAGTTTAAATGATCGTTAAGATCGTATAAATAATAGATGCAGGATTTGGATTTACACCCAGGCAGGCTGACTCCAGAATCCATGATCTTAACCATTATGTCACCTCCCCCTGATAGGAAAGGTGGGGTCGGGGGCGGGTGGGGGGTTGTCTAGTCACTGAATATAGGTTTATCCTCCCCGTGGAGCTTCCGGTGACCTGTTAATTGGGTGTCAAGGTCAATCTTTGCCTGTGTTTCTCAAGTCATCCCATTCTACATTTAACACATGCTATTCAGATTTCCAAAAAAACAAATCGTTATTTATGAATATATACATATACACATATATATATTAATCAAATATCATGCATCATATATTATCTATACCATGTATTGCATATATCTCTATTTAAATATATATATCTTTCTCACTTATATAGTGCTCACAATACCTTACTCATTTAATGCTCATTTTTTTAAAACAGCACAAAGTGTATTTTTACTCTTGAAAAGTTAAAAAAATGGAAGCAAAGGGAGGATCAATGACTTGCCCACCCGTTTCCCAGAGTTACATTGTCAAATGGTTTATTTTCCCTTAAAAAATATACACACATACATACGTGCAAACACACAAAAGTCTGGGGTCTCCCACAATGCTTTCTAATTTTTATAACCAGGGAGTACTGCTTTGGCATTTTTTTAAAGATTATGTGTGACATTAGCCAGAGACGACAGAGAATGCCCTACATAAAGCAAAGGTTTGTTTCCTTGGAATGGGGCAAATGTCATTTCAATTACCTTTTCTTTCAGGAATTATAGGATGTCACTAATTGTTTACTAATGTGTATAGGCTAACAACTACCTGATGAATAATAATTGATTTTTTCCCCAGTGATTAGACTATCAACCAGCCTTACTTAAATCTGTCCTTAATCCTTTGCCAGGATACAGATTTTTATAATGAGGTTATTCCAAATAAGTAAAATTCACCTTAACGTGTGATAATAAAATGTACTGACAGATCAGCTCAGCTGAAACCATAATCTAAAAGTTTCCACTCAATTAAAACCTAAATATCTTATTACTGATTCAAAAGAAGAAACATTTGAAATGTTTAAAATTCCTGAAATGAGGTTCAGAGTTGTATCATCATTTCTTGAGATTAATAATAAAGGATTTTGTACCTGCTGCTGTCACACTGTATCATAGTAATTTATAGAGTTAGAATCTGGGAGAAATTCGAGTTTGGAATTTTCTCTTTTAAAAGACAGAGTCTAACTCTTCTAATTTTTTACTCCATAAAAATGTTTCCTTTAAATTATTTCTTATTGATAGAAACACCTTCTACTAATTGATATTAATGCTTGTACCGGTTTTCTTTCCCCATAAAAAAAATATAAGTATACACAGTTATGATTCCAGTCCTTATGCATCTTCATTTTTTTACTTGTCTTCATATCTTGCAATCTGACCACCCCCCATCCATACTTACGTTGATATTTCTACTTTTAACTGTTAATAAACAGTTTTAATCCAAAGGGAAAAGCATATTTTTTTAAATCGATATTTTCAAAAACCCAAATTTATTCAGGTTTTTATTAATACAGTTTTTAATCTAAGCAACTTTTCCAAGTTCAATGGCTTGCCTGGTAGAAAATTGAAAATTAAGGGACCTTCGTAGTTTCGTTATTGTGTGAATTCCTTGTAAAGATGGAGACGTTTAAAGTTTAGTTTAAAATATACAGTAGTGGGCTTGTGAACAAGAAAATATTTTTCACAATAGCAGTTATCCTGCAACTAATTTGCTTTCAGAGCTTTATACCTTTAGGCTAACACACAGTCTAAGTTTGTTTAATCTTAATTAAACTTTTCTCTCAAAATTAACTTGCTCGACTGGCAAATGAAAAATGTTTTCCCTTTGGATTCGTACATACATGAATTAAAATGCAGGATGCTTTGAACCCCTAAAGTGAAGAACACTTAAGTTTTTACTCTGGAAGCAGACAGCTTAAGTACACAATAACATCCAATCGTCTATATTTTTGCTAGAGTAAGATGTTCCTATTACTTGGTGGTATCTGAATAGAGACACCAGAGTAGCCTGTTGTTGTTAAGAAGGAAAGATAATGGGTTATGTTATCCAAACCATACTTTACTGCATTGATATTAATTTGCATTTCTGGTTTAGTTCTTTAAATATTTGTGGCATAACTTTACTGTTGTCAAAATGTTGCTAGTTGTAAAAGGGAAAAGGGTAGAGCAATAACAGCACAATTTTAAGTGCTTAACACCAATGATTGAAACTGGAAGTTTGTACTACTCTTGGGTTTCTATAGAAGTGAAACTATAGCTTCTAGAATTGTATTGGATAAACCTCTGATACAGACCCACCGGTTCAGCATCAGTTTATATGCCTGTCACTGTGACTCTTCTGGTACATCTTTGTGGCCCTAAAATTTATCTCAGTAAGGTAACAAAGTTGATATTAAATGTTACTTGAATGAATTAATTAGCCTATCTGTAAATTTTGGAGAACTTAATAAAGCCAAACGTGTTGATTTTTACCTCATGGTTTTGCTATGATACTGGTTATCAAAGCAAATTATATCTCTGCAGATATAGTTTAATAAACGATGATAAAAGAAAGCGGGTGATGCTTCCATGACGTATGGCTTGGATTGGGTTGTTTGTTTTTTTGATATTGAGCTACATGAGCTGCTTGTATATTTTGGAGATTAATCCTTTGTCAGTTGCTTCATTTGCAAATATTTTCTCCCATTCTGAGGGTTGTCTTTTTATCTCGTTTATGGTTTCCTTTTTTTTTTCTTTATTCCTGAATAAAGATATTTTTTTTCTTTATACCTGAAAAATTGACTAGAACAACCAATAGTATTACTGGATGAAATTCCAATAATACTTCCAAAAATATTATTGAGAATTTAATGAAATCATCTAAAAATTCATTTGGAAATAAAAAGTACGTAAGAGCAGAAAAATATATGTTGTTGATATTGCATCAATTATATAAGTCTATTTCTCAGGATTGATGGTTTGACAGTATCAAGTTTGACTATCCAGGAATATGCATGCCTCACGATTTATCAATTTTGTTTTAATATCATTCAGTAAAACTTTGTGGTTGCCTCCATATAGGCCTTGGATACTTACTAATTTTGTTAAAGGTATTTTATTTAATTTTTTGCTGTTGTTGATAGTCTTTTATTGTATTTTCTAATATACTATTGCTGGTAGGTAATAAAGTAAATTATTTTTGTGTATTTTTTGGTAACCAGATATCTTACTAACCTTTTTTTCCAGATGTCTCTTTTGGATACTTTAGAAATCTAATAACATGTGCAAGTACAAATTTTGTTTCCTTCTTTCAAAGAATGAGGACTTCTGTCCCTGATTCTATCGTATAACATGGGATAGAAGTTCTGAAATATTTTTAAATAATAAAGTTGAAAGGCAACATTCATCTCTATTACTTGACTTTAATGAAATTGCTCCTACTGTTTCACTGTTGGGTATGATATTGGATATGAGTTTGGTTAGAATATCCCTATTATGATTAAGGTGTGTATGTTTTAAGAATGTTTTTAAAATAAAGAATATTATCAAATATATTTAAAAGTCAGCTCAAATGGTCAGGCATTTTTTTCCTTAAAATATACTGGGATCAATTATATTACAAGTCTTGAAATTAAATATTCTTGCATTTTAGTGCAAACTCTTCTTGGAAATGATGAATTCTTCTTTTAATACACTGGTTAAATCAATATGCTAGACTTTTTGTTTAGCAGTTTTGTTTCCATGTTTATAATTATTAGTGGTTTGAAGTCTTCTGATTTTTGGTCTCTCAGATTTTCTTATTAGTATTATGCTCAGAGTATAAAACGCATTGGGAACCTTCCCTTTCTCTATGTTCCATAGGGCTTATATATAAAAAAGGCATTATTTGTGTTTTGAAAGCTGGAAAGAACTGGGCTATAAAACTGCTTAGCCCTGAGGCTATTCTGGGAGGCAATTCTTTCACTACTTTTTTTTCAGTCTCCTCGTTTGTTGGTCTATTTCATTTTCTACTTCTTGAATATGTTTTAGTTATTTATGTGTTTGAGATTTTCACATTTGTCAGCTCACCATTTTCCCTAGACATTCTGAAAATTAAGAAATGTATTTTGCATTCTGATGGTGTACTTTCTTCTTTCTCCTTCTGTTCTCACCCCTCATCATCATATAACACGGATATTAAAATTACTGATTCTTCATCACCACCATTGTCAGCAAAAACTAACTTTGGGATCTCTGCCTGCCACTATATAAGGAAATATTTCAAATCCATAAATCACAAGTGTATAGGCCCATCACATATGCATGATAAGATGCCAGCTAAAATGTTATTAATTTAGTCAATACTTGGAGAGTATTTTACATATCTGTAAATATCTGCTCATTTCAAAACATTTTAAATTGCTCAAATATTTATCATTATATGTAGGTGTTCCATATAAGAAGTGAATTCATTGAAGTACAGGATATTGATGATTAAGAATTCTAAATATACTTGGAAATTATTATACAGTGACTGAAATGATTGAAATAATTATCCCTTAAGAGAAATTAAGGTATTTCTTTTAAAATATATAGACAATTAATAGATCCCTTCTGATAGAATTTCTCTTTGGTGGTTAAATAAAAAATCTAGGGCTTCCCTGGTGGCGCAGTGGTTGAGAGTCCGCCTGCCGATGCAGGGGACACTGGTTCGTGCCCCGGTCCGGGAAGATCCCACATGCTGCGGAGCGGCTGGGCCCGTGAGCCATGGCCGCTGAGCCTGCGCGTCTGGAGCCTGTGTTCCGCAAGGGGAGAGGCCACAACAGTGAGAGGCTCACGTACCGCAAAAAAAAAAAAAAATCTAAAGTTGTTAAAGGATTATATTAAAAGATTAATCTTCTTTCTTTAAAAAGTATTTCTCTTCTTCTTCCATGTGCAAGGCCCTGTTCTACGTGCTGAGAATAAATAGAACATAGTATGAAACAAAGTCCCTCTTGCAAAGAGTTTACATTAAGATAGAGGGACACAGACAATAAATTTATAAGATAAGTGTTAAGCAAACCAGCTTAAGGCAGCAAAGTGATGGAGTGCAGAAGGATCTTGTTTTTGATTGCATGGTCAAATGTGTGAGAGACATTTGAGGACAGACCTGGATGAAGAGAAGGAGGAATTCATGTACCTATTTGGAGGAGGTACTTTCTAGGCAGACGAAGAAAGACATTGATTTGGCAGAAGGTTTCTTGTACTTAAGGAACAGCATGAAAGGAGGTCAGTGTGCCTGGAGCAGAGTGAGTGAGGATTGGAAGTCAGGAAGCTACTTGGAGTCATTTTAATGCCAATCTCATGTTTAAATGTATAGTCATGTGCATGCTTAAAGAATAATCATCTACCTTTAGATATTTCCCATGTTAATGCAAATAGCAATAAAAAAATATTTCCTTTCTCTAGAGATAATCTTAGAAAGTGGATCATCATCTGCCAAGGAGAGTGGAAATGTGTGAAATAATTCTTTGAATTAGATGGGCTCAAAGAGTATTTCCTACTCTAAGATCTTATGATGAGGTGAGCCTGTGGGACACACACTTCAAACCTCTTCAACAAGATTTGCCTTTACCTCTTCTGGAATTTTGCAATTGGGAAGAAAATTTTGCACTGTGGTGTACTGGCATCACGAAAAGGATGTTAGGCTCAAACTCTGGAGCCTTTAGTCCAAATTGTGCTTCACATTGGCTGTGGGACATTGGGTATGACTCTTGTTAACTTTTCCAGGCTTCCACTTCCAAACAAGAAGTTTTGAAGTAGATGAATTCAGGATTTTTAGCAACATCAAAATTCCTTTATGCAACACAATGCCCATCCACATTCACCTGCACCCGTTTCTCATTCCCTTTTCCTCACAGGATTTATGTCTTCTGCTTGTCCTCCCTATAAACCTGAGAAAAAGCTGACTTCTTAACAGATATTATTTAAAGAATAGCCAACAATTGATACCACTTATTTTCATGTTATTTCAAACTTATCAAAATTATATGATCTCATTTCCATATCAAAATAAGTGCATGTCCTAGTAGGACAGGTATTACTATTACTTTTAATAGAGGAGCAATTTAACATATCAATACTGATGGTTTGTTGAACATCACATAGCTATACCAGTTATGTAAGTAATAAAACCTGTTTTTTATTTAAGCCTTTTTATTAAAGTCCAGCTCCAGCTGAAGTAGAATAAAAGTATCATCCAACCCTGAGTAGTTTCCCTTAGGCATCTGATCAAGGATGTAAGTGGGGTAGCCCTGACTTTTATTTTGCGTCTAACTGGTAAAATCATCGTAGAATGAGGCCAGACATGTACATTCCTCAAATTCCATATCTGAGGTAATAATGGTTACCTCAATTGATCAGTCCTATTGAATTATACTTCTTCTATATTTAAATTTGCTTTTTCCACTAGAGCATTTCTTGCTCTACGTTTTGTCCCCTCCAATTCAATATCTCGGCCAGAGAAAACATGTGCCTATTGTAGAAGTAAGTTATGGGAGTTTAACTATTAATTGTGACATCAAGACGTGTTGTGTACTTTATAGTATCAGGGTTTCTCTGCTTCCCAAAGCATAGCATTCTTATTGTTTCCTCTCTTAAGCAGTTTCCTTATTCTCCATCATTGTGTCGTTAGAGCACTGTCCTTGTCTGATAAAACAAAATCATTCGAGAGCAGATGAAGCTGTAATTACAATCAGAGTTCATACTTGTGGAAGAGGAAATAAAAATTAAATGTACTAACTTGGTGACATTTTGATTATCTAGAAATTCTTCCAGTCTGACAGATGACTGTAGGGTCACATGCTTACATTTAAACATAGAGACAAGAGGCTCCTTGTAAATGAAACAAAATTGTTCCAGACTGGGTTTTGCATGCATTTGCCAATTCTCTAGTTCTTTTGGAATTCTAGGTTTTGATTAAAGATTTAGTTGTGAATAATGGACATTTTTCCCTTTAAATTATGGTTTGATAAAATGAAAAAGTAATATTCATATATTTTACAGTTGAAAAAAGAAACAAACACGTCTGTTTTCTAAGGAGGAAGGGAAGTAGTACAAGTTTCCAGGTTAAAAATTTTACCCGTTCTTGTTTATTAAAAAAAAAATGATAAACCTAATAACAAAGTTCTTCTTCTGGTATCTGCTACACAGGTGGCTCTTCAATTAAGACACCATTGTGTTCAGCAATAAGTCAACATTCATGGAATAATATTCACCTCACTCACATCCTCCAACTCACACAGCAGGATCTTCCCACATTTTTCAAACAGAAATGATACAGCCACCAGTTCAATCACTCCAAGAGTCACAAACAGTATCCAAACGTTTTATAGAAGAACACAGGAAAGTCCAGTGCAGCTTCTCTCCCCAGACTTCTCCTTCTACTCAGCTTTAATGAGTGAGTGATAGCATGGTCTGGGGAGAAAGAACCAGAAATCTAAGAACTTCCCCTTCTTGGTTGCTCTATTAGAGAATGGGGCAGTCATACTAACCTCCTACTAGGTCAGTGTCTTTTTCCTAATGTCAATGAAAAATGAATCAGTCGATCTAAAAAAGAAATGGAAAATTTTATTCAAGCTGAATTTGAAGATTATCATCTGGGAAAAGCATCTCAGAAAGCTCTGAGACCTGCTATGCCCATTAGAAGTCAAGGCACAGTTATATAAGTTCTTTGTGACAGAGGACTGTATACTAAATGGCCTATTATTGACAGTTTACATAATCCAGATCTACGTACCATGTGACTCCTTATGAGATCCAGAAGGAATGTTATCTTTAAGGAGTTGTCTTAATGATGCTAGGAGAATATTGCTCTTTATCGTTGGGAAGGTATTTCTGCTGATGGGGGAGATTTGGTCGATGCATAGTGCAGATACACAAGACACAGTGAGGGGACAGAGGAAGCCAAAGGGCAGAGAAGATTTTTTGTTTAAATTTTCTTGTCTTGCCATAAAAATATGAATTTTATTTCACACTAACATTATGAATTGTTTCCCACTCATTGATGAAGAATAAAAATTAAGTGTTAATTGGGAAGACAAATTAAAGTGTATGATAGCATTATACGTCTATAAAGTGAAGCTTAAACATATAATCCATATTAGTTTTATCAGATTCTTCTTTAAGTCTTTTTGTAATTCCTCTTGTTTACCAAATAAAATATACATATACAACCATAATAAATGTTTTCTACTGAACTCAGAAAAGAAAGTAACATTTTCAGAAGATATAAATTTTTTTTCTATTTTACTCTTTATACTTTAAATGATATTATTTATTACAATAAGTGTTGAGAAATCAGATTTCAGTTTACCTCAACCATTTTCCATTTGGACAGCTGGGGCAAAAACCTGATCTTTCGTGGGCTCATTTTCCTTATCATTAAAATGGGGAAAATAGTGTCTGCTACATGAACTCCATAGGAAATCATGGGGAGAAAACAAAATCTGTGACAGGAATTGATAGAGAGAGAGGGAGAGTTTGTTGCAGTTATCTGTAGAGAAATGAGAAAAGCTCTGGCGAAAGCATTATTGTGAGTCACTTGAAACCCAGAAATGCAATGATAACAATAGGTGTTATTTATTCAGGGCTTACTCCACGTTGGACTCTATGCTAAGAAGTGCCTTCCACACATTTCTCCCAATTACTCTATGAGGCAGATATTAAGGCTAAGAAAGGTTAAATAACTTAATGAATGTCTTACTTCTCAAAACCAAGTTTGTCTTTCTCCAGAATGCTTTGAATCACCACCATTAACCTGTTTAATATGTTTGCTTGATCTGTTCTTCCAACTCTTCAGGGTGATCAGTGTTTCATAAGAATGGTGTACAAGTGACTGGGGTGGGACCCTCATTTGCCTCTGTAAATCACCTACCAGAAAATCAGAATAACTGAACATTTGTATATGTCTGAAGAGACGAACTGGAAATAAGATGACTAAAAGTTTTTAAAATACTAATTTAAATCAAACCAAACTATATTTCCTCTTTAAAATGAGCAGGATTGGGAGAAGATAGGTTTTAGGTATTTGATCAAAGCCCATGCTACCTATAGCCCTTGCCTAAATGGTTACAGGACAAGAAACTTTTAAAAATGGAAGCAGAGATAAATAGTAGTGCATCTTCAGGGACAGAATAAATTTTGCTGTATTACACAGTTATCTAAGTTAATTTTTTACTCATTGGTAAAAATATCACTTATTGGATGTAATCTCAAAATCTTGCAGATTTGTTTCTCATGGTGAAAAGTCAATACCCTATGTTGGATTGAAGGTCTAGGCAACTTTTTTTTTAAACTAATTTAGTGACTGAAGAATTTGTCTTCTCTTCTTTCATTAACGGGAAGAAAGAAGGCTTTGAGAGTTGTAATGTTTTAGAGTTTCGTAATGGACTCAATGAATTGTGCTTAATTGATTTAAGGTCTATACTACTCATAGTTGGGCTACAAGGGTTGCAATGGACATGTTGAGAGCTAGGTGAATAGCAAAAGGCTTTATCTGCAGGGCTAAGTATTTGAATGCAAAGCCAGAGGAGGAGATACTTTTTTTTTGTTTGTTTGTTTTGTTTTGTTTTGTTTTGTGGTACGTGGGCCTCTAACTGTTGTGGCCTCTCCCATTGTGGAGCACAGGCTCCGGACACGCAGGCTCAGTGGTCATGGCTCACGGGCCCAGCCGCTCCGCAGCATGTGGGATCCTCCCGGACCGGGGCACGAACCCGTGTCCCCTGCATCGGCAGGCAGACTCTCAACCACTGCGCCACCAGGGAAGCCCAGGAGATACTTTTAAAGAAAGGAGTAGAGTTAACTTTTCTAGGAATGTCGTTTACAAACAAATCATTATTATTATTATTATTATTATTTTTTTTTTTTTGCGGTATGCGGGCCCCCTCACTGTTGTGGCCTGTCCCGTTGCGGAGCACAGGCTTCGGACGCGCAGGCTCAGCAGCCATGGCTCACGGGCCCAGCCGCTCCGCGGCATGTGGGATCTTCCCGGACTGGGGCACGATCCCGTGTCCCCTGCTTCGGCAGGCGGACTCTCAACCACTGCGCCACCAGGGAAGCCCAACAAATCATTATTATTCGAAGTGCTTTGTATTAAAATCAGCAGTTAAACAACTGCTGAGTGAATTTTACAACTTAATTCAAACCCTGAGAAAAATAAATTAACTACATTGGACTTCAAATTAATTTTTCATTATGAAGGTTTTTTCCCTACTGCTCTTTATACACCCTCTTAATGAATTATTCCATCACACTATTTTCTACTCATCCTATATAACAATGAGTCATACATTCACACATTTCTAGTATACTCACTTTCTCTGTATATTCACTTAGTGACAGAAACTCAACACAGAAAACACTGAACTCATTCTGCTTCACATGCTTACTTTTTCTCCTGACAGTCTGGTAATAGCAACACAGTTCTTTTAAATGTATGGAAGCAATGCTGTCAACAAATCACAGTTCCACTAAATCCCCAAATCCCTGCATCCATTTGGGCATAGGTTTGTTCGTTTCTTCATCTCCAAACTAAGTTGAGGACAGTATGACCTTTCATTACAAACTCTTCTGAGACTCATTCCCTTAGAAGAGCATCTGGCCAAGGTGTAGCTCTGATCAGATCACTGCTGTATTAAAACAAATCAAAAAACAAGTCACTCCTAGCAACTCCCATCTATTTTCTGCTGAGTAATTGTCAAAAGTGTTGATACTCAATATAGTCTAAAATCCACTATAACCTCATGCTTTTCTTATTCAGCTTTGTCTCTCACTGTTTCTCTTTCCTCAGCACACCCTCACTTACCAACTACAAAAAAAATGTGGTAGGGGTCCTCAGCAGCCACGGGAGTGATATGGTAATTGGTGAAAGCGGTAGAGTGTTGGTACAGATAGGAATCAACAGAGTTCTGGGCCTCCACCTTGGCTTCAGTCAGAACAACTTCATATTTATCTGACTTACAAATTGAACTACCATTGATATTTTTGTTTGGAGAACTGAAGTTTTAAAGATTGCTGCCCTTCACAAACATTTGTACCTAATATTTTCAAACATGATGCCTGTTGCTTTGTTGCTCCTGAGTGTTGGTATAGGCTGATACTTCTTCTCTGAAATCTCTTCCACTCCAATAAAAAGCATGGTCAGCATTCTTTCAGTCCAGACTCAAGTGGCATTTTTTTCTGATAAACTTTCTTGAATTTTTCCCAGTGAACTATGACTTCTTCCCACTCTGAACTTTCAAAGCCCTTTGGAGATATCCCATTCTCTCTTGTATTGTAAGTTCCTGTGTGTGTCACATGTCTTGGGGGGTGGGTAGGAGCTATTTGAGGGCAAAGATAAGGTCTTAATTTGTTTTCATAGTTTCGCAGTAAGTTTAGCATAGAGCCTTGAACCTGGTACATACACAAATGTATTGGCTGAATATATAACAGAAAGAATGTCAATACACTAGCACATATTTTTCAAGGAAGTCATAGTAACTCATTCCCTAAGAATATTCAGCATGTGACACAGCCTCTTAAGCAGTTTATGAATAGCTGTGCTTGGAGAATCAATAGAGTTTCTATAAGGTGTTTATGTTTTTAAATATACCGTTTCATTTATTTTTTAAAAATTACCAAATTAGATATGTGCATTAATATCTTATTATTTTATAATCTTTTCAAAATAAAGACAATAAAACTTTACCTCAGAGTCAATAAGAAACTTTTTTAAAAGGGTTACATTTTCTGTTAGTAATTTATTCTATATAAAATAGAAAACTGGAATGTATTTTTTATAGAGGTCAACATTTTCTTTTAATTATCTATTTTGTTTCTTAAATTAGAGGAGCATGTTTTTTTCTGTCTCTTCTGCTGGCTCTAGCAGCATATGCCTTCCACCTTGAATGGATCAGCGTATCCTCCAGGTGTTCTATGAAACTGTTCCTTCCTTTTGACATTCTTGTGCAATTCTTGTTACTTTATGTTGTAATCAATCCACGCTGGCCAAAACTGCAATTACAGTTAATCAGTGTTCGTATCGACAGAGACAGAGCAATAATGAGAAACTGCTGATCAGTGATAAACATGTTTGGGCCACATTTTATAAATAGCTTGCAGTAAGGGAAGGCTGGTGTTATTGACTAACTCACAAATGACTTACAATGTATTTTCGAGCCTTAACCAGGCAAGAGTATCTCAAAACAAACAGTAGAGTGACTATATTTCTAGTGAGAAAAGCAAAACTTATCATTGAGACTGTGAGTGGAATAGGGGTGCAAGTGGGGTCCACGAATGGACATCAGGGTAAATCAAGGTTTATGTAACAGTAACACAAGGGTATTTTACTCAGATTTGTAATTTCAAAATCATCCTCTAAGAATGATCTAACTTTGATTTCTTATCCAGCAGATAGGCCTCAATTATTTTCAAAAGAGTTGGCCTTTTGTATTAACTGGTTAACTTACAGCTCTTACTCCTCTTACTTGTTCTTAAAATCAGAGTAAAATCAAATCTGCAAATGTTGCTTAATGTATTCTTCTTCCTTCTTCCCAAAGATCAAATCCAATATAAGTGTTAATTTCCACCCATATGTGGTCTCTGTTTACCTAACAGCTACTATCTATACTGTGCAAATAGTCTGTTATAATATACTTGCCTGTTCTCTAAACGTTTCATTGGTATCTTAATATCCTCAGCAAGACAGAAAGCTACCTAAGGACAAGAGTTAGGTCTTAAACTTCATTCACATCCTTAGAGTTCTCAGAAATATACTAAGCACAAAGTCATACTCAAAATTATTTACTGAGTGATAGGCTTTGTAGCTAAGATTGTAAATCCAAGGCTTACAGGGGCCAAGTAGGTGATATCAACAAATAAAATTAATAGATGTTTGATATGAGAAGGCAACTCAACTTCAAAATTGGAAGGATTTTGAAGGTGAAAGGGGGCTTCAGTTGCATGGACAATATAAACCCTGTTCCAAAACAGTAGCCACTATTCGACTCCAACTCTCTATTACTGGAAGAAAACTTGGGCCCAATACTGTAAAATATTCCAGTTTTTCCAGAAAATTTATTGTCAAAATTCTATTAGAATTTCTTAATTTTAAATTTGGACAATTATCTCAATTTCAGCCAATCATAAAAGGAAATAATTTAATAACCCATGGGTTTCCTCTGTCTACATCCTACCAGTTATGAATATCAGCTTTATGGGAAATTAATGCATTGGTAATATGAGTGAGTTTAGCTTCTAGAAGTTTGTATGTCTGTCTTGTTGATAATTCAGTGGATGAATGTGCCAATTTTGTAGGTGAAACCAAATTAGTCTATGAACTTCTAGTTTTCATATTGAGAGGTAAAATTTTTTAAGTTAAAATGATAATTTGATGAGAATTTTTCCATAGAATTTATTACTGAGTATGTCTTCCATTGAGGAGAAGATTATTCTGAGTTAAAGTATCTTTTATTTTATTGAGTTATATTGCTTTTGAGGCCAAAATACAGAACTAAACAAAAAAAGAAATATTTCCTAATATAAATTTAGAGAAAATGTTTTCCATTAAATTCTCTGGGAAACTTTGGAATTACAAAGATATTCTTGCCATGTTCCTCAATTATCCCATTTCCAGACTTTCACCATTCTGTTACAGTCGTAGATGAGCGAAGGGGGTGGTAAAGAATGAGAGAAGACCTTAAATTATCTGTCTGCATTTGTAAAAACGGGGAGACATAAAGACAGAAACATGACTCCAACTCCCTTCTATCCCAGTGTTTTACTACCAACTGATTAAACAAGCAAAACCAAAACAAAACAACAGCAAAAGGCTATCACACTTAACAGAATAGAAAAAAAAAAATGAGATCAAATTGATTCACTGTTACACACTATTTAAGATCATGTAATCCACTGGAGCTATTTAAGAGTATTAAGTTATTTTAAGCATCCTCAAACACTTCCTTCTTGTTTGGGTATTATTTGCTTAGAAACAAATGTTTTTAAAGTTATAGTTAAAAGGAGTCTAAATGAATAAGTTTGTACTGTATCAGAAGGAACCCATTTGAAAGAATTAGGTGGCAAAAGGCATATCTTTTTACTAATAAATGATACATTTACTATGATATATGCTGTCTGGTGATGCACTATATTTACTTTAAATGAAATTCTTTGATGCAATATTGCTTTGATTTATTGGGTGGTTTTTTGATTTAGTAGGAGACGGTTTTAAATCAGATGGTGAGGTTGATTTACTAGAGAAGGTATTTGATTTGATAGATGATGTATCTTCTTCAGTATTCAATAAGTAATGATTCAATAGTGGATATCTGATTTGGTAAGTGAACTATCAGATTTGATTTTGATCTATTTTCTCAGTAAGAGATACATTTATTTTAATAGTTGATGTATCTATTTTAATGTAAAATGTGTCAAATTTATGACTCATGTTCTTTTTTCTGCACTAGTGATTTATGAATTTTACTGCTAATATATATGTTACAATTAAAGGTAATATAGAACATTCATTACATTCAACCAGAGTTAAAGTATTCCAAACCTACCTGAAAGTTTTTCCTCTTTTCTGATCAAATGTTTGCAGTTATTAAAGTGATAAAATAAATCTCAGCTCAAGAAAATACAAACATATATTGGCAGAAGCATGGGTGTGTGTATGTGTACGTGTGTGTTTGAAATCAAAGTTATATTATAAATTAAGTTAGTAAATGTCAAATCTTCCCTTTTCCCTTTCTCCCCCACAAAAGTGGCTACTCAAGTTACTGTTCTGTTTCCAACTTTTCAAATAAAGAGTTTGCTGACAGTTTTCTTTTTAATTAGAAATACTGATTAGCCAAGCTTCTGCCTTTGATTAGCCAAGCTTCTGCCTTTGTTGGGATTACTTTCAGGTTTTTTTTTTTCTTTTTTTTTTTCCATCATGGCTTACTTGTCTGAACTTCAGAGATTGATAAACGAATTATTTTAAACTTCAGACAGTAATTCTATCTGACATGTTTTTGAACCAACATTCATATTTGCTTTAAAATATAAGTCACTGGATCTGTGATTGAAAAAGCTACGCACAATTACCACATAAGCTGAAATATAAAATATAACTGAGATTTGAAAGAAGCGAACTGCTTGACATATGCCATCTTAGTGCAGTTTCCTTTAAGTTTGTTGTTATAAATTTGCTTCCTGAGAGGAAGTCTAGCTGGAGTTGGTAACATCAAGGTAGTCAGTCTTCTGCCTTGTTTTTTTTTTTTTTTTTTTTTTCTTTGAAGATAACCAACAAGATTATTTTGGGAAAATCCTAGGGAATGCATTCTCAACCTCAGCAATATCATCTGCGAGGGTTTGAAAACTGATTCTTGGTAGTGGTGGTGGGAGGAGTCTTGTTCTTTCTTGCTCTTTTTGTCTGAAGAATGTGTATGCATACAACACATAGGTAGATATACAGTATATCTGTGATGTTGACATTTCATTGGTAGAGGTGGAGACTAGGAACAATATCAGCAAAGGCTTCTTAGAGGGGCAGTGTTGAAGAAAAGGTTGAGAAACACTGCTCTAGGGGATGAAAAATACATTTACCTTAAGGTATTCCATGATTCCCTATGTGTTCAAGTATAGATTATGCCACATGAGCTGCGCAAGACATGAAACTATAAAGTAGATTGTGGATACTAGTGACAGAATAACCACTTGCAGTCTCCATATTTGTTTATGGCATTTCTGTATCTTTGGAGGGTTAGCCAAAACAAAATAGGAATCTAAAGGGAAGTCACGTGCTTCCTTCCTGTCACTTACACAACCCAAACCTAGAGCAAGGGAATGAGCTATAGAAAGCAAAGAGGAACATCATCTACATCCTAACGTGCTTATAGTGTCATTGATACACATTTATGAAGCCTATTTAGCCCAGTACTGAGAGAAACTAGCTTCATCTCTTAAAAACAACATAAAGGTTTTTCTCAAAATATGACACTTACTAAGGAAAATTCATATAATAATTTTATTCCCAGGGGAAATAAGTTATCTTTTGACAGGAAACTAAATAAAACATACTTTTCATTTAGGAAACAGAATAGAAGAAACAATAACTGCACATCAAGGGCTGACTACCCCAGACATCCTGCTAAGCACATACAAACAAACTCTCTCTCATTCATACATTAACCTTGCAAGGTAGCAATCCCTATCCGACAGAAGAGGACGTCAAAGCTTGGAAGGTTGAAGAAAAGACTACATGATTATTTCTCAGGGATAACATAGATAATATTACTATATCAGAAGGAGGATTGTAATAAATGATCATAAAAATCCCACCCAATTCTAACTTTCTAAAATTTGCATTATTTTCTTCATTTTTATTAAAAATGCTGTCTTTGGTTATGCTGGTATGTAGATAGACACTCTTGCCCACAATCATACAGTTTGGAAGCAGAACTACCATTTTAACGCTGTGTTCCTCAGTCTCATTTTTAACCATAATGCTTACAAACATTCTACAGCTCTGTCCTTTGCCATTCCTTGTGAGGCTATCCTTTCTGAAACAGTAAAATATTCTGTACATAACACCTGTGAAAAACACCGGCATTATCTTAAACTTACTGTTCTACATGTTATCTCATTTAATTCTCCTAACTATACCACATAATAATCTGTGAAAGTGAAGGACATGTTATCATTATCTGCATCTTGTGGATGAGGTCACTGAAGCACAGAGTAACTAATTACTTATAAATTAATAGTAGTTAAGATTCCACAGCTGGTAAGTGATGAAAATTGAAAATGAACCCAAGCAGCCCAGCTGCCGAGTATCACTGAAGAGTTAGATGGTAGAGCAAATGTGGTGGAGAATAGAACCAGAATATGCAGCCACATTTCTTCAAAATACACTTCAGCCACTTCTCTCTCCTCTAATTCATTGTGTGGACCATTCCTCTAAATGACTCCTAACAAGCCTTCAGCCCACATCTCTCCAGAATCTTCCTCCAGCCTCCTAGATCTACTGTTTTTTTCATCAAGTAGTTCTAAATCCATGTTAATGTATGGGTTGTGCTTTGTCATTTGTTTCTTCCATCATGTTCTTCTACCCATTTTGCTAATCCCACCGGTATGATAAAAACTCTGAGTGGTATAGAACAAAAAGAGAATCCGCCTCAGGAAACTAGGGAAGGAAAAATGATGGATATTTATATTTTCAAAATTTTTTCACTGTCAAGTGAACATACCTATAACCCATAAAATACATAAAATGCCATCAACATGCATAGTTATTCCAAATAATTTTCAACATGCCCTAGACATCCCCAAATCCTTAAAGCCTCTATTTAGGCTGTGACAAAGCCTTCACAAGGCCATCCATCAAACTTATACGTATCCAAATCACACCTCTCCACCAGGAAACCTGCAGTGACTAGCTTTTTAATTTCTTGCTTCTCTGAACTCCTACTGCACTTACACAGAATCTAATACAATTAAATTTCAGCAGACTTCTAGGGTTTGTTATGCATATTTTTTCCCCATCCTTTATAGACTGGGTATTTCTCAGGAAGAGATCATGTTCTAAAGATATAAGTTATTTCACAAATGAAGACAGAAAATTTGAAAACATAGATACTAGGAAATCGTGAGGCAAGACACTTTGCAGCTAAACGTCTCCCCACTATTCTCACTGACTATATTCTCAACCATTTTCTAGAAATAAAATAGGGAGATAATGAAACAAAACCATGTGAGAAAAGATATATTTGAAAAAGGTATGTTTGAAAGGCAAAAGAGGTAAGATCATTAAAACAAGTAAAGCTGAAACTCTGACTAAGGTACATACAGTATTGCTATAGTTTTGATGTCCTTCCTGCCCTCAGGTTTTAATAGTATGACAATTTAGTCAGTTTCAGTAGCAGTATTAAAATGTTGTACCGCTGAAATGCAACCACAAACGTGGCCTAGAATTTGAAGGCATTTTGAATTGTCAGATAGTACATGGATCATTAACCATTTTCAGGAAGAAACGGTCCAAAAATGGGTTTTGACGTAAGTATAGTCGAGAGTATGATTCATGAGCTTGTTCTACAGCCTCTCTCTGGGTTATTTAAAGTACCCAGATAAAATAGATTCTACCAGTTCATTTTTCTAAGTAAAGTCATATTTCTTGAAGGACAGGAACAGTAAAGGGGTGCAGAGACCAAAACACCAGTTTTACATTACAGTAAATTATTAAGACGTGACATTTCACAGTTTAAAATAATTTTTAAAAAGACCACTATGTGCTGAATTGTATTCTTCTAAAATTTGTATGCTGAAGCCGTCAGTACCTCAAAATGTGACCGTATTTGGAGAAGAGCCTTTAAAGAGGCAATTAAGTTAAAATGGGGTCATTAGGGTGGGCTCTAATCCAATAATCTAATGTGACTGGTATCCTTTTAAGATTAGGACATACAGAGAGATACCAGGGGCTCATGAGCACGGAGGGACAACTGTGTGAAGAGGCAAGGAGAGTGTGGCCATCTACAAACCAAAGAAAGGGGCCTCAGAGGAAACCAACCCTGATGACACCATTTTTTGTTGTTAAAGCCACCCATTCTGTGAGGATTGTGTGTGTTTGTGGGGAGGGAGGTTATGGCAACCCTAGCAGACTAATACATCAATCTAGAAAAAGTTCTATTGCAAGCCTATTCTAAATCTGAATTTTCTAAGTATGATTCTGCTAATATCAATTTATTTTTAAGAGATGCTATGATCTGAATATTTGTGTCCCCCTAAAATGCATGTTCTGGAATCCTAATACCCAAGATGATGGTATCAAGAGGTAGGGCCTTTGGGTGGTGATAGATCATGAGGGTGGAGCCCTCATAAATGTAATTAGTACCCTTACAAAAGATCTCCCCAGGGAGATCCCTCTCCCTATTCACCTTGTGTTGAGGCAGTGAAAAGATGGCTGTCTATGAACCAGAAAATGAGCTCTCATCAGACATAGAATCTGCTGCACCTTGATCTTGGACTTCCCAACCTGCGGGACTGTGAGAAATAGATTTCTGTTGTTTGTAAGCTACCCAGTATATGGTAGTTTGTTACAGCAGCCTAAATGTATAAAGACAAGTGAAAACTTTAACAATTGTGTAGTTTTCTTTGGTACACTTTTTAAAAAGTGAGTTTTATATATGTCTTCAATTTTCAAATATTTACCTTGAAATTAATTTAAACTGTAGTTTAAATAATTTTCTACCCATGTCTACATCCTCATAATAATAGGAATGATTGAAATGAAATTAAGCAGTGAAGTTGGAAAGTATTATATGTATATAGATATGAAATTTTAACTTTTCTTTAACAAAAAAGAGTCACTTTCATCTGGAAGTAGAGCTCTGGATTAAGAGTAGAAGAAATGGACTCAGCATTATTTTAAGAAAAATTTTTTGTCTTCCTGAGCCTGTTCCTTCATCAATAATCAAAGGACTGTATAAACTTAGCTCTAATATTCTAAAATAGAATGTGTAAGAAAGTACATTTCTTCATTTATCCTTTCCAAAATTCTTCAGCTGTTTTGAAGACATAATTACAATCGAGATAATTATAAAATGATAATAGCTAACATTGATTACACACATCATATATGCTGTGAATAACCAAGTAGCTACTGTTATTTCCATTTTACATATGAGATAATTGAGACACAGAGAAATTAATTTACCCAAGATATCTCTTTATAAGAAAGGATTTGACCATAAATAATCAAAATCCAGAATCCAAATTCTTAGCTTCTATGCTTTATTGAATAAAACTTAAAAGTTTTATTTAAATTTTTAAAAAAGAAATTAAAATGACTTATTTGCCCACAGACTTCAAATACTGTAGGTCAGACTTACTTACCCCTTGCAATCTTAGAAACAGCACATTGTAAAATCCAGATTTGGTTGGTCAGCATATAAAGCTAAAACAAGCACATAATGAAGGTCTCCTCTATAACTTATATTTATGAGACATAATATGTTTTGTATTCTTTTCCTTTTCATGTTGTCTTTCATCCCCTTTTCTATCCAATTCAAGTAACTCTTCTCATATTCATTAGCTCAAAAGTAGAAATTTCTGCCCCTTCTCCAGTTCATATACATTAGGTTCCAAGTTTGTTGATGTTATTTTCACTTTATGCTAATTTAATTGGTTTCTCTCTTTCTTACCTTAAAATTTGAAACTCTATTTTCTGACTCCTTTCCCTGAGATTCACAGCCAATCTTTCCATGTTTGCAAGATTCCAGTCATAAGGCAATGTTTCCCTCCATGTTTCTGGTTCCTCACTCAGCCTATATTATCTATCACCTCCTTCCTTTTATAACATTTGCAATTTAGCTTAAATGTTGATAATCCTCTCCCCCAGCTTTATTCAAGGAGCTTGTCTCAGATTACCCAGATTCTGCTATTTACCACAAGTTATGAAATTTACTGTGTCCTGGGATTTTGAACTATGAAATTTACACTCCGGGGTGCTTAAAAGATACCAAATAAATGTCTGGTAAAATGCATTTTTCTATTTTCTAAAAGTATGATTTGGATATAGCGTTTTCTAGAAAATATGATTGCTTCTTTATGTGAGTATCCCTTCATTCGTACATGATTTTTTCATATTTCATACTTTTTTAATCTCTTAAAAACTGGCATAATCTTAATCCAGATGTGGCCTTCTGAACTTTTGGGGCTGATACTGTCATTGTGTCATTAATGTGCATTTTATTTATCAATTTTCTCTTTGTAACATTTTGACTATTATTCAGGGTATATAAAATAATGGGCCACTATCCCCAAGGAACTTACAGTTAAAACAGAAAATTTGTATTAATGTTGAGGTTCCTTCTTGCCCTGTGAAAATCAGAAAAGTATTCATTACAGAAATCACTCAGTACTTCTCACAAAATAAATTTCTATTATTTTAAGGCAGATGTCTTCTTAATGCATACTAGAAGCTTTTTTAGTGTTATTAACGTAATTAGAAGAATGGTAGATTGCAATACTACTTTGCAGTGATTTGTCTTGCATCTGCCTGCCTTCTGAAGGAAAAGATTTTCTACTGTTGCTGGACTGGTAGTGTCAGTTGTGACGGAAAAGCCAACATCTCACCAAAGCTACCAAAGCAAAAACAAAAAAGCCAATTTGACATGGTCTAAAACTTACTCACTTACTCGACTCTTTCATTCATTCAACATGTGTTTTTTTCAAGGCAGGCCTACTATGTGCCAGTTATAAAAGTTTAGAGGAGTTTGGGCTGCTAGGTTGATGAACAAAACACATGTCTGCCCTCTTGATGCCAACATTCTAAAAAGGGGAGACAGACAATAAAAAACATGACATGTATAGTCTGTCTGGAGGTGATAAGGGCTATCAAAAATATTTTGTAAATAGAACAGTTATCAATCTATTAATTTAAAAAAATAGGCCAGAATAATAAGAGGAGGAGAGAGTGTGATCAAGGTCAGCCTCAGGATAGTGAGATATTTGAGTAAAAACTTGAAGTGAAGAAGGCAGCTACATGGCTGTCTTGCAGAAGAGAATTACAGGCAGAGGGAATAGCCAGTGCAAAGACCCAATTGAGGGAAGAACCCGAATGTTTGAGCAAGAGTAAGGGGGCCAGTGTGGCTAGAATGAAGTGAACCAAGGGGATAGAGGTAGGAAGGTGACTCAGAGAGGTAAGCAGGCCAGGTTGCTGTACGAAGAGCACATAGGGCCTTCTAGGCCATTGTAAAATATTGGGCTTTGAATCAGAATGAAGTGGGGGAACCATCGCAGAGTGTTTGTTTAGTGAAGGGGTGGTATGACCTTACTTACATTTGTAAACTCTGATTTTTTTGGTGGACAGATAGACACTGGTGGTGATGAGGAGAGCAACAGGGAAACTAAGGAAAAGATGACTGATGTGAGGTGAGAGATGATGATGACAATAACCAGGACGCTAACAGGCTGACAGTCAACGTAGTGAAAAGTGGTCAGATTCTGGAGACAGGTACACAGACAAAAATATACATACACACACACACACAATAAACTTTTATCTTCTGTATTTTATTATGAAAATTTTAAATGTAAAGAATAGAATAGTGCAATAAACATTTATTACCCAACACCTAAACCTAACACTGTTTAATATTTTATATTTATCTTTGGGAAGTATTTGAAAGTGGCAGACATCATATGTCTTCATCTTACAATATTTCATCATCTGAAAAATCAAGGATTCTGTTACATCACTCACATATCCAGTATATTTTCAAATTTTGTGAATTATTTTGAAAATATCCTTTACAAGATATGGTGTGTATATGTGTATGTGATACAGGTCAGGATTTAATACAGTTTTGTACATTGTATTTGAGTGTTAAATCTCTTTTAAATTAGAACTGTTATTTATTTTGTTTGTCATTATATTTCCTTTAAAAATGTAGAACATTTGTCTTGTAGAAAACTATACCCATTAGACTTTGCTGATGGTTAATACTGGTATTACTTAACTTTACCTATATTTTCTGTAAATTGGAAGCAAAATTTAAGTCTTGATTAGATTCATGTTGTTGACAAGGAGACTTCATTGGTGCAGCTATGAACTTGATAATGTAACATATCAAGAAGCATGTAATGCTATAATATCCAATCATTAGAGATACTAGAATGATATACAGTCAGAGGTTACTTCAAACATTCCTTTGCTCTGTGTTGTTATTTTATCAATTTGACATACACTTAGATTACTTTGTTTCCATTTGTTTTCAGTTTTAAGGTTTGTTTTTATTTCTATTTTTGAATATGTAAAAGAGTTTCATGGTTCTAAAGGCAAACTGTCCTAGTAAAAACACTTAGAGAAGTCTTGCTTCTATCTCTTTCTGACCTACTCTGTACTCTTCCACCCCTATAGACTAGGGATTGACAAAATTTCTAGTCTAGGGCCAGAGTGTAAATACTTTAGGCATTACAGACTCTACGGTCTCTGTGGCAACTACTCAACTCTGCTACTGTAATGAGGAAGCAGCCATACAATATGCAAAAAAGTGGGTGAGGCTCTGTTACAGTAAAACTTTACTTACTAAAGCATGCCGCAGACCGTGTTTGGCCCATGGACCACAGTTTGCTGAACTCTGCCACAGATAGCCATTTTTTAAACTTAGCTTCTACCTTGTTCATCCTGTGTTTCTTCTTGCATCTTATTTTTCTTCCTTAAAAATAACATAGTATATATATTTTTGTGCACTTTGTTAATTTTATTTAAACCATATAGACACACACACACACACACACAATATCCATGCATGATTTCTTCATTCTTTTTTAAGACTGTATAGTACTTCATTGTGTGGATGTATCATGATTTATCCAACCAAACTTTTATTGGGCATTTGGGTTGTTTTTAATCTTTTGCTGTTACAAATAACAGCTGAGTGATCTTGGCATGTGATATGATTAAATATCATAAATCTCTCTCTATTTGTATCCCTATATCCAAAGTAGACTCCTAGAAGTATAATTATTGGGTCAAAAAGGGAATGTGTATGTAGTTCTATTCATTATTGCAAAACACCTCTTCACATCAGTTGCACCACTTTGCATTCTCAGCATCAGATATATGAGCATGGTAGTTTTTCCATAGCATTCCAACAGATTGTGCTGTAAAGCTTTCGAACTTTTGCCCACATGATATGTGAAAAATAGTATCTCACTGTAGTTTTAATTTTCATTTGTCTTATTATGAGTGAAATTGAACATCTTTGCATACATTGAAGGGCCATTAACTGTTCTATTTCTGTGAGCTATCTCTTCTTTCTGTTCTCTTTTTATTGGGTTTCAGGCTATATTTTCAAATTAGAGCCAACTGCCTTCCAAACAGATTGGATGTGGTGTGTGAAAAAATAGGTAAATCAAGTATAACTCTAAGGTCATTGTGTTCAACAACTGGAAAGATGAAGATGCCTTAAAGTGGGATGAGAAAGGGTGTGTGATTGGAACAGTGTCAGGTCATCAGTTCAAGAGATTGAGATTTCCGTTTCGGACACTGTTGAGTTAAAACTGTCTACGAGGTATCCAAATGGAGAAATGGAGAGGTATTTGGATATATGAGTGTGGATATGGTAGAAAGGCTTCTGCTAGAGATGGAAAGCTAGGAATCATTGGGGGTGGAAATGCTAATGAATGCCAGGGGATGGATGAGGTCACAAAGCAAGTGTAGGAAGAGAAGAGAAGAAAACCAAGGATTAAGCCCTGAATCTTTGACATCAGTGGTTACCTAGAAGAGGAAACTCCAGTAAAGAATCAATGAAGTTAGAAAAAAAACAGGAGAATGTGGTGCCCTGAAGCCAGGTAAAGAACCTGTATCAAAAAGAAATGAGTGACCAAGGCTGGTGATAAATCCAAGAAAAGAAGGATGGATAATTTAGCATTGACAGACTGTAAGTTCTGTTCTCTTGGAACTCACTCTCGAGCTTCAATGCAGAGCCTTCTTCCATCTCTCCCAATTTTGCCTGGCTGGCTCCTTGTCATCCTTAAAATTTATTTGCACAGTAAAACTTTCTTGTAGACTCCCAGACAAGCACATGACCATTATTTTTGCTCTCTCTGCCCCCAGAATTCTGCTTTACAGAATGTATGTCTCTCTTAAAGCTTGTTGTCTTTCTCTTACACTGGAATAGAATCTCTCTGAGGGCAGGAGCCATTCCTATCTTTTTTGTAGCTGAACTACAAGGTGACTTTGTAGCTAGACAGAACTCAACAAATATTTATTAACTAAGCACCATTATATCTACGTGTCCCTTTGTATACTGTCAACACACATGAGTTATTTACGCACTCACTCTTAGCTTTATTCATTTAGTACTGTCAAGATCTGTTTTTTCATAAGTAAAAATTATGTATACTGGACATTTTAATGATGCAATATGATGCCATTTGGGGGTAAGTTTTCAATAGGAGATATTGTTAGCTATATAACACAGGTGAAAAATTACGGTTTCATAAATAAAAAAGATGTCAGGAAATAAGAATAAATCTTCTGTGCACAGCTCATTTTGAGCATAAGTAAGCATCTTGCTAAGAAAAATCCATATAAATCTCTGTCGAAAAAAAATTAAAATAGCACCATACTCTAAAACGACAATTAGTGAATGGTCAAACACATAGACTTTGAAAATCAGACCTGTTATTTGACTAAAGCATTGCCCATTTTGTAAACAGGATCATAATGGCACCCTGCTTGTCCACATGGTAAAATCTGATCACTTAAGTGGTTACAATACATCAATTATTAACTTAAAAATGACATAATCCTAGAATTCCCAGTTTTGACTGTTGGTAAAGTAATGTTTTAGGAACTGCTGGTGGAGTTAGAGGTAGAGAAATGTATGAAAGCAGGAGATATAAGGTTTCAGAGAAAAGAGATACTAATTTTGGCTGGGGTGGGAAAGAGTGTGAATTGTATAATCTAGGCGTTTGTTGAGGCTGACCTCATTGATGTGCAACCGGTACAGTTGCACAGGGCCCCACATGTAGAAGGATCCCATGCTTGGGTTAATGCTCTGATCTTGGCACCCTATTAATATTTGAACAAAAGGCCCTGCATTTTTCTTTTGCACTGGGCCTCACAAATTATGTGGTCGGTCTTGAAGACATGTAATTGTGATAAGAATCACTATAAGAAAGTTAAGAAAACAGTACAAGCAAAGGATTATTAGGGGGCTGTGAGTTCACTCTTATTAGAATAAATGGTTCATAGAGAAGCAAGAGTACTTTTCAAAAGGAAGGCAAGGGCATTAGACATGAACTCCAGCAGCACAGTACAACTCATTTCTCTTTACTCTCATCTGTCACCTGTCCTTCCAGGTGCTAACTCATTAGTTCTAATATAATATTGAGTTTGTGAAGTTGTAATTTATAACATCTACATTTATCTATCTATATGCATTTTAATTACTGGCTTCTGATTTACACAGCTTGTTCAGTGCTGCAATGCTAATATTTTTAAGGACTCAGAATTCATTTCATCATGAGCTGGTTATGCAAATGAAATCAAATGACACGGGTAGGGAAAGGGAGAAGGAAAAGGAACATGAACAAAGCCCTAGGAACCTGTATTGATTGCTTGCTATAGCTCTCTTCTAACATATCCTACCTAGACAGCCCTGTGACTTCCTGATTCTCCAAGGCAATCAAATCAAACTTCTAAGTATTCATTAGTAATTGTGCAAAGTCAGAATTACCATTATGTGGCTAATATCCACAGTCAAGCTATGTTTACTATGTATCTTGCACACAAATGTGGAACAGTGAAGAAAAATGCTATCCTTAAAAAAAAAAAAGTGCTATCCTTACATGGAACATGACAGATAATGCTCATTTTAATAAGAATTAGTCAGTATGGTTATGTCAGAGTCACTGTCCAATTGTAGCTCATTTTAAACTTCAAATGATTTCCAGTAGTTTGCATTAACTTCAGATAAATATTCACAGTAATAGTAGCATAGCACACAGTATATTCAGACAATTATTCACACAGTGGCATGACAAAAAAAAAACCCTAACCTGTTTCTTGTCAAAAACCAATCGTGCATAGTCATCTGATCTTTAACACAGGAGCGAAGGCAGGTCTATGGAGAATGGATAGTCTTTTCAATAAATGATACTGGAAAAACATGCAAAAAAATTAGTACAGAACTGATTTTATGTAAAAATTAACTGAAAAAGGGTTATAGACATAAACGTAAAATGTAAAATTATAAAACTCTTATGTACACTAACAATGAACTATCAGAAAGAGAAATTAAGAAAATGATTCCATTTACAATTGCATCAAAAAAGGATAAAATATCTAGCAATAAAGTTAACCAAAGAGATGAAAGACCTATACACTAAAAACTATAAGACATTGATGAAAGAAACTGAAGAAGACACAAATAAGTGGAAAGATATTTCATACTCACAGAGGAAGAATGAATATTGTTAAAATATCCATATTACCCAAAGCAATCTACAAATTTAGTGCAATTCATTTAAAAATTCTAATGGCACATTTCACAGAAATAGAACAAAGAATCCTAAAATTTGTGTGGAACCACAAAAGATCCCAAATACCATGGCAATCTTGAGGAAGAAGAACAAAGCTGGAGGCCTCACACTCCCTGATCTCAAACTATAGTACAAAGCTATACTGATCAAAACAGTATGGTATTGACATAAAAAGAGACACATAGATCAGTGGAACAAAATAGAGAGCCCAGAAATAAACCCACATATATATATAGTCAAATAACTTATGACAAAGGAGACAGAAACATACAATGGAGAAAGGACAGACTCTTCAATAAATGGTGTTGGTAAAACTGAACAACCACATGCAAAAGAAGGAATCTGGACCACCATCTTATAACATACACAAATATTAACTCAAAATAAATTGAAGACTTTAATGTAAGACCAGAAACCATAGAACTCCTAGAGATAATGTACGAGGTAAGCTCCTTGAATTTGGTCTTAGTGACATTTTCTTGGCTCTGATTCCAAAAACAATGGCAACAAAAGCAAAAATAAACAAATGGGGCTATATCAAACTTAAAAGCATTTGCACAGTGACGGAAACAATAACATAAAAAGGCAACCTACTGAATGGGAGAAGATATTTGCAAATCATATATCTGTTAATGTCCAAAATATATAAAGAACTTATACAACTCAATAACAAACAAACAAAAAAAACAAAGTCTGATTAAAAAATGGAAAGATATATGAATAGACAGTCTTCCAAAGAAGACAGAAAGATGGCCAACAGGCACATGCAAAGATGCTCAACAGCACTAATCATCTGGGAAACACAAATCAAAACCACACTGAGGTATCACTTCACACCTGTTAATATGGCTATAACCAAAAAGAAAAGGAATAACAAGTGTTGGTAAGGATGTGGAAAAAAGGGAACCCTTGCGCACCTTTTGTGGAAATGTAAATTGGCACAAACATTATGGAAGACAGTATGGAGGTTCCTCAAAAAGCTAAACATATAAGTACCATATGATCCAGCAATTCCACTTTTGGGGATTTATCCAAAGAAAACAAAAACACTAATTCGAAAAGATATAGGTACCCCATGTGTTCATTGCAACATTATTCAGAATAGCCAAAATATGGAAACAGCCTAAATGCCCATTGATGGATGAATGGATAAAGAAGATGTGGTATATATATGGACCATGCAATACCACTTAGCCATAGAAAAGAATGAAATTTTGCCATTTGTGACAACATTGATGAAACTTGAGGGCATTGTGCTAAGTGAAAAAAGGTCAAACAGAGAAAGACAAGTACTGTATAATTTCACTGATATGTGGCATCTATAAAAACAGAACGAATGAACAAACAAAACAAAAAGGAAAACAAACTCAGAGAAGAGATTGGTAGTTGCCAGAAGGGAGGGGGATGGAGGGTGGGATAAATGGGTGAAGGTGGTCAAGAGGTACAAAATTCTAGTCATAAAATCAATAAGTCATGGGGATTTAATGTACATCATGGTGACTATAGTCAATAATATTGTATTACACATTTTGTAACTTTGTATGGTGACCTGACTTATGGTGATTATTTCACAGTGTATACAAATAGCAGATCATTGTGTGGTGCATCTGAAACTAACATAATGTTATATATTAATTATAACACCATAAATATTTTAAAAATAAAACCAGAAAACATAGGAGAAAATCTAGGTGACATTTAGTTGAAAATAAGTTTTTAGATATACCACCAAAAGCAAAATCCATGAGAGAAAAAATGATTAGTTGGACTTCAGTAAAATTTAAAACTTTTGCTCTATGAAAGATACTATTAAGAGAATGAAAAGACCAGCCCACAGACTGGGAGAACATTTTTTTCAAAACACGTATCTGATATAGGACTTATATCTAAAATATGCAAGGAAAGCTTGAAACTCAACAATAAGAAAACAAACAACCCAACTGAAAAGTGGGTAGAAGATCTCAAGAGACACTTCACCAAAGAAGAAATGATAATGTAAAATAAGCATATGAAAGGATGATAAACATCATATGTCATTAGGGAATTGTAAATAAAACAACAGTGAAACACCACTGCACACTATTAGAATGGTTAAAATCCAAAGCATTGACAACATCAAATGCTGGTGAGGATATGGAGCAGCAGGAACTCTTATTCAGTGCTGGTGTGAATGCAAAATGGTACAGCCAGTTTGGAAGATAATTTGGCAGTTTCTCACAAGACTAAACATAGTCTTACCATATGATAAAGCAATCATGCTCAAAGTTGAAAACTTACATCCATGTAAAAGCTTTACATAAATCTTTATAACAGCTTTATTCATAATTGCCCCAAATAGGGAGTAACCAAGATATCCTTCAATAGGTGAATCGATAAACTGTGGTGCATCCATACATTGGACACTATACAGTGATGAAAAGTAATGAGCCATGATTTCTTGATAGAAAAGCTGTGGAGAAGCCTTAAAAATGTATATTGCTAAGTGAAGAAAGCCAGTTTGAAAGGGCTACATATTCTATGATTCCAACAATGTGACATTCTGAAAAAAGGCAAAACTAGACAGTAAAAAAAAAAAAAATCAGTTAGGGTTTAGGCAGGAGATGAGGTAGGAATAAACAGGTGGAGCAATGGGGATTTTGAGGGCAGTGAAGCTATTCTGTATGTTACTCTAGTTGTGGATACATGACGTTATGCATTTGACAAAACCCAGGGAATGGACAACACCAAGAATGAACCCTAAAGTAGCCTATAGACTGTAGTTAAAAATAATGGTCATTGTTTTTGTTTTATTTAATTAAAACAAACAGTCATGGCATTCTTCTAAAAAAAGATATGTCTTCAGATTGGTTATTTAGTACATGAATTTTACTGGATATAACATTACATTTAATTCTAAAAATTATACTTTTAAGAACTGAAAATTTATAAAGAAGGAAAGCTGTATCTCAGGTGTTATGGTATAGTAAAAATACCAACAAATTTGAATCAGAAACTGGAGGTTTGACCCTGTCCCTATATCTTATTAACCTTTTACATTATTGAGTCTATTAACTGTCTGAGCTTTGTTTTCCAGATGCACAAAAACGATACATAGTGACATAGAGAGGGTTTCCAGGAGGAAAGGGCCAGGAGGCTTCAGTAGAGGCCTCATAGAGAATTTGTCCAGCCTAGGAACTTGCCTTGCAGGCTCATAAAAATGAAAGTGTGGACAATGGCTCCTCTGAGAATGATATGGAAATGCACACAGCCCCTTTATCATTTAGAAAAGGAAACAAAAATCTAGAGTTAAGACCATTCAAAGTCCTTATGACAGTTCATTTTCTTATTGAAGAAGAAAACTAAATCATTCTCAGAAGGTTCCTTGGAGGATATGATCTTAATCAGACCAAAGAGAGTTCAACCAGTTGAAAGTGTAACAGTGTCAGGAAAAATGTCCTAAATCTTCCACTTCCTACTGAGCATGGCCTTTGCATGGGACCAGTTACTCAAGGCCCATTAGCTGAAGGAGCTCCCCATTACTGTGTGTCCGTGTCTGTGTTTGCCCCACAGTCATCCTTTCCCCACATTTCCATAGCTTTTCAAACCTCCTTTTGAGTAATGCCTTATTTCTTCAGTATGGTGACCATATCTTCAGTCAGGAGGAGAACATGCCTCTTATGGGGAGCTTTTGTGTATCCAGGCCCTTGTAGACTGTGCTGAATGAATTGTGTTTTAACTACATATTCCTCTATTTGACTACTTGGGTTCAAACCTTGGCTCCACTTCCCCAGCACTTGCCTCTCCTATCTATTTGACCTTAGGCAATTTGCTTAACTTTCTAAGCCTTAGTTTCCTTGCCATTAAATGGTGATAGTAAGAATGACCACTTTGTGTTAGTTTTTATAAAAATTGAATGATATTCAAATAGAGCACATAGCTCAGTTTCTGATATCAATTAAACATTCCATAAAATTTTTAATTAAAAGCAAGTATATTTCCAAGTTTGCGGATGCCTTTTCTTTTCTCTTCAAGAAATGGATTAAATATATTACTGTACTACTTTTCAGGAAAAAGTGTTTTGGTCACCATTCCTTGTTTCTTTGGAATCTGCATCTAGACTCTCCCTTGAACTTCCTGTGGTTTAGGTGGGGTTCAATTCCAGCTTCAGAGTGGAATATGTTGATTCATATGGAAATCTTCATCAATACACCACAGTGCCCTTGGCCACAGTGAATAAGTGTTTAACTCAGGCACCATACTACAATAATAAGATAGGCAAGATGACTCAATCAAGATGAAATTGGATATGGGAGGATGAAAATGAAACCAATGGAAAGTAGAAGTGAGTACTGACCAGCATCTGAACCTTTAGATCAAGCCATGCCTGAAAGTATTTAGTAGGGCTTTTCACTTAGATGAACCAACTTTTTTTTTTTTTTTTTCTCTTAAACTAGTTTGCGTTGGATTTTCTGCTGCTTGTAAACTAAAGCTTAACTGATACACCATAGGGCACAAAGCTTTTTTTTTTTTTTTGTAATGTCTGTGTTTCTCTCTTTTTTAAAATTGAAGTATAGTTGATTTACAATGTTTTGTACTGCAAAGCGATTTAGATATACCTATATACATATTCTTTTCCATTATCGTTTATCACAGGATCCTGAATATAGTTCCATGTGCTCTACAGTAGGACCTTGTTGTTTATCTATTTTGTATACAGTAGTTTGTATCTGCTAATCCCAAACTCCTAATTTTTCCCTCCCCACTCCCTTTCCCCTTTGGTAACCATACATTTATTTTCTATGGCTGTGAGTCTGTTGGCACAGAC
>NW_020173979.1:10186452-10226161 GCF_003031525.2 Neophocaena asiaeorientalis asiaeorientalis | reverse complement strand
GCATGTGGGATCTTCCCAGACCGGGGCACGAACTCGTGTCCCCTGTATCGGCAGGCGGACTCTCAACCACTGCGCCACCAGGGAAGCCCGGCACAGACCCTTTTTAAGACTCAAATGAGAGAGCACATAACACTTAGTTAACTGGTAAAAATGGAATGAAATATGTAACAATGTGACACTTTAGTTATGTATCTTTGTGCCATCATTATTTTAAAGTGTAGTCCTTTACAACCAGAATATTTTTAATTAAATGAAGAGGAAGACATGTTATGTTGCTGTTTCCCACAAAGCCACTGCTTAGTTACTGTTTCTTCTCCTTGAGAAGCCACTAGCGTAGTTAGTTCCAACTCAGCTATGAGAAAGCAGTCTCCTGTATGTGGGACGAGGTGAAGAGGCAGGGTCGCATGGCTGCAAAGTTCTTGTGGTTGAGAACATTGCAGCTCTGCCTCCCAGTACCTTGGTCTACTTGTAGATTTCCCTTGAGATAACAGGTAGAAAGGCCATATATAGTTTTGGGGAATGAAATCCATACTTGAGTAAAAGCTCCACTGACTAGGGGCTTCCCTGGTGGCGCAGTGGTTGAGAGTCCACCGGCCGATGCAGGGGACACGCGTTCGTGCCCCGGTCCGGGAAAACCCCACATGCCGCGGAGCTGCTGGGGCCGTGAGCCATAGCCGCTGAGCCTGTGCTCCGCGCGACGGGAGAGGCCGCGGCAGTGAGAGGCCCGCGTACCGCGAAAAAAAAAAAAAAAAAAAAAAGCTCCACTGACTGTTTAATGTTTTTTACATTAAAAAAAAAAAAAAACTCTAATTCCAATCCCTATAGGAAACAGACAGTATGTTTATATTTCAAAAAAATAAGCCTCAACCAATATTTCTTTGGTATTATATGACTCACAAGAATTATTTTGTGGTTTTGACTAAATCTGTATGGAGATTTCAAATAATCACTAACAATACCTGTAAATACTTAACAAAAATATCACTCTAAAAAGATGTGGAAAAATAGACGTGTACATGATATTTCTAGGTGTACTTCTAGTCTCTATCTTTTTTAATTTTCTATTTTTAATACATATTTCCCAAAGCAAAATAATTTATATATTGTTTATCAAGTTTTGCCTCTTTCATATAAATTTCTCTCCCTTTTTATAATTATGTTTTTGTTAAAGACTTTATCCAAAATACATTTATTATTGTTTCTCTAGATTTACTGAAATGTAATTGATATATAACATTCTGGCCTCTTTAAAATGAACTAATTTTTTTCTATTATTAAATATAATAACTTTTTAAAGTTTTAGAATACTTTTCAGTCTATGATATCTACTTTGTCTACAAAGAAGAAATGTTTAGAGAATCCATTATGAATCTGAGTAATAGAATTCCATGGCTCATTTTTACTTTGTAGTACCAGTGCTCTGTTTACATTTTTTTTGGATCAGGCTAATGGTTTTGACATAAACAGCCTTATAGCCTTTCTTTAAAATATATATATGTATGTGAATATATAAAATCTCATCATTTCTACCAACAATTTTATGACTGTATATATTAACCCTAGTTAAACAAGCCATTTTGTCCAGTTTTATTTCTATTAAATATTTTTTCACTTAAAGAATATTGAAGTTTGAATTAAAAATGTACTGTGATAAATTAGCACTTTCAAATAAAAATAGTCTCAAGGAGGGGGTCAGATTAGGAGTCAGTAAACAAGTAGTTAATACTAAAAATTTTCCCAGAGGCTACTTAGGGGGAATAAATACGTAGGGCTGACAGAAGAATATTTGAAAGAGAGACGTCTCTCTCTCACTTCTTTCTTTTCTAGTTCCTTTTCATCTCTCCTTCCTCCTTGCCACCAAAATCATCATGCTGAACCTGGTCTTTAGTAAGCATGATACAGTAGTGCCTCATGCTTCAGCCTTAAGTATCTTTTTTTTTGTTTGTTTTGAAATCTAGATTTCCCTGTTTCCATCCTTAAGAACCTTTCAAGAAAACACACGTGATAGCATCTCCAATTAATTACTTCACAAAATTGTGTTAATGGCTTAGGATTTTGTTTGTTTGCTTTTCTTTAAAAATATTCTACTGGGAGTATTTCTTTTATTTCTTTTTTATTTTTTTTATACAGCAGGTTCTTATTAGTTATCTATTTTATACATATTAGTGTATATATTCCAATCCCAATCTCCCAATTCATCCCACCACCACCCCCCTCCACTTTCCCCCCTTGGTGTCCATAATTTGTTCTCTACATCTGTGTCTCTATTTCTGCCCTGCAAACCAATTCATCTATACCATTTTTCCAGATTTCACATATATGCATTAATATACGATATTTATTTTTCTCTTTCTGACTTACTTCACTCTGTATGACAGTCTCTAAGTCCATCCACGTCTCTACAAATGACCCAGTTTCGTTCCTTTCTATGGCTGAGTATTATTCCATTGTATATATATATATATATATATATATATATATATAAAACACATCTTCTTTATCCATTCGTCTGTCAATGGGCATCTAGGTTGCTTCCATGTCCTGGCTATTGTAAAAAGTGCTACAGTGAACATTAGGGTGCATGCATCTTTTTGAATTATGGTTTTCTCTGGGTATATGCCCAGTAGTGGGATTGCTGGGCCATATGGTAATTCTATTTTTAGTTTATTAAGGAACCTCCATACTGTTCTCCATAATGAGAGAAAATGCTTTCCATTTATGTGTGTTTAAAGTTAAATCCTCTGACCAAAGTAAAAATAAGCATATAAAATGGAGTTTGAATTAAGTAGTGCTGCTAAACCTCCTCCTTATTTTTCCAATAGTAGTGATTCATAGCTTGCTTGGGAGTCAAGACATTTGATCATTATCAGATTATTTATTTAATTATTTTTTGATTAAACTGTTTTTTGCCTCATTCAAGTCCAAGCTCATTTAAATGAGATCAAGATCTTAGCTGGTCCCTGGATATGTTATACAGTTTTCTCCCTCAGATACCTTCTCTCCCTTAGGTGCTTGCCCTTGGAGAAATTTTTGCACATTCCCCAAAGAAATGGGAGGAGGGACTTACTAAAAACGTTAGTGGATGAATCAGTAGTTGAATTATCTTCAAATATTTAATAGGCCTCCAAGGTATTATCATTCGCTGTGGATCTGTTTGACTGCTATTATCAATTTTTGGCAGTTAATTTTCTTCATCAAAGAAACTGAATCTTTGCTGGGTTATGCCAAATATACTTAAACTTTCATTGCTGACCTTTCCACTGGTGGAAAAATCAAGGTAATTATTAGGATTATCCTTGGGTATGGCGAAATTGAATCAAAGTTTGCAAAGTAACTGGGATTTTCTTCAAAAGTTCAAAATTTTTAGAAGCACTTCTCATATAAAATGTTCATTGAGGCCAATCACAGTTAGTTAATCCATAATATCATATATATATATAATCTATGTATATTATATATAAATATATAAAATATATTTATATTATATATAAATAAAATGTATATTATATATATAATAAAAATATATATATTATACATATTTTATGTATATTTATAAAATTGAGCAAAGATGAGCAAAGAAGCTCAAAATATTTGAGCTTAGGCACTTATAGAATTATCAATAATAAAAACTTCTTAAGTCAATATATTTTAGTCATGACATATATTTAATATGCACAGTACACATTAGGGTACGCATATGTCCCTTTCTGACAGGGTGTTATATGGGGTGGGTGAAATACATTGTAGTAGTTATGATTCTTATGGTTAAAATGATAAGAACCAAACTCAAGCTAATTTAAGAGCAGCAAGTGCAATTCAATGGCTGATACTATCCAGGAGAATATTGAGCAACGAGCCCAAGAAGAAATGCAGGCATGTTGCTTGGTGCAAGGTTCACCTGGAATCAGAAAACCAGATGCCATTCTTGTGTCTTCCTAGCCTTTTATCTCTGGTCCTCTCTTTCACTAAAAAACATCTTTGTCCAAAGGGTAACGCTGGAAAAGAAACCACTCTAGCTAATTTCAACAGAAAGGTATTTACTACATTTATTAAATAGCTTATGGATTAATGTGGAGGCTGTAAAAAGAGAACCTGGTCTGAATTTCCAGGAGCAACTTCCAAAGGCACACTGCAGAATTGCACCACCAAGAGAACTACTGCCTCTCTCCTGACTGGGAAGTTTCCAACAAAACTGGAAGTCACCACTACAGATGCTGGCCACAGAACCTTCTGTTTCTTCCCCAATCTGCATTAGTAAAACCCATTCTTCATTGCATGGTTCTTTCCCCAAAATTCAATTTTGAACTTGTGTCTCATCCAAATACACTTGATTAGCAGAGTACAAAGCCCACCTAGAACCCTAACTGAAAGGAAGCCTGGAAGAGGTAGTTTTAGCCCTTCAGCTTTAGCAGAATGAGAAGGCACTCCAGAAGGAGGGTAAAATGCCTAAATGGTATTGGATAATCCAAAATTGCATTACAGATGACATGATACTATACATAGAGAATCATAAAGATGCTACCAGAAAACTACTAGAGCTAATCAATGAATTTGGTAAAGTAGCAAGATACAAAATTAATGCATAGAAATCTCTTGCATTCCTATACACTAAGGATGTAGAATCTGGAAGAGAAATTAAGGAAACACTCCCATTTACCATTGTAACAAAAAGAATAAAATACCTAGGAATAAACCCACCTGAGGAGACAAAAGACCTGGATGCAGAAAACTATATGACACTGATGAAAGAAATTAAAGATGATACAAATAGATGGAGACATATACCATGTTCTTGGATTGGAAGAATCAACTTTGTGAAAATGACTCTACTACCCAAAGCAATCTACAGATTCAATGCAATCTCTATCAAACTACCAATGGCTTTTTTCACAGAACTAGAACAAAAAATTCACAATTTGTATGGAAACACAAAAGACCCCGAATAGCCAAAGCAATCTTGAGAAAGAAAAACGGAGCGGAGGAATCAGGCTCCTGGACTTCAGACTATACTACAAAGCTACAGTTATCAAGACAGTATGGTACTGGCACAAAAACAGAAATATAGATCAATGGAACAGGATAGAAAGCCCAGAGATAAACCCACGCACATATGGTCACCTTATCTTTGATAAAGGAGGCAAGAATCTACAATGGAGAAAAGACAGCCTCTTCAATAAGTGGTGCTGGGAAAACTGGACAGGTACACATAAAAGAATGAAATTAGAACAGTCCCTGACACCATACACAAAACTAAACTCAAAATGGATTAAAACCTAAATGTAAGGCCAGTTACTACAAAACTCTTAGATGAAAACGTAGGCAGAACACTCCATGACATAAATCACAGCAAGATCCTTTTTGACTCACCTCCTAGAGAAATGGAAATAAAAACAAAAATAAACAAATGGGACCTAATGAAACTTAAAAGCTTTTGCACAGCAAAGGAAACCATAAACTATATGAAAAGACAACCCTCAGAATGGGAGAAAATATTTGCAAATGAAGCAACTGACAAAGGATTAATCTCCAAAATTTACAAGCAGCTCATGCAGCTCAATATCAAGAAAGCAAACAACCCAATCCAAAAATGGGCAGAAGATACAAATAGACATTTCTCCAAAGAAAATATACAGATTGCCAACAAACACATGAAAGGATGCTCAACATTGCTAATCATTAGAGAAATGCAAATCAAAACTACAATGAGGTATCCCCTCACACCAGTCAGAATGGCCATCATCAAAAAATCGACAAACACTAAATGCTGGAGAGGGTGTGGAGAAAAGGGAACCCTCTTGCTCTGTTGGTGGGAATGTAAATTGATACAGCCACTATGGAGGTTCCTTAAAAAACTAAAAATAGAACTACCATAGGACCCAGCAATCCCACTACTGGGCATATACCCTGAGAAAACCATAATTCAAAAAGAGTCATGTACCACAATGTTCATTGCAGCTCTATTTACAATAGCCAGGACATGGAAGCAACCTAAGTGTCCATCAACAGATGAATGGATAAAGAAGATGTGACACTTATACACAATGGAATATTACTCAGCCATAGAAAGAAACGAAATTGAGTTATTTGTAGTAAGGTGGATGGACCTAGAGTCTGTCATACAGAGTGAAGTAAGTCAGAAAGAGAAAAACAAATACCGTATGCTAACACATATATATAGAATCTAAAAAAAGGTTCTGAAGAACATAGAGTCAGGACAGTAATAAAGATTTAGACATAGAGAATGGACTTGAGGACACGGGGAGGGGGAAGGGTAAACTGGGACAAAGTGAGAGAGTGGCATGGACTTATATATGCTACCAAATGTAAAGTAGATAGCTAGTGGGAAGGAGCTGCATAGCACAAGGAGATCAGCTCGGTGCTTTGTGACCACCTAGAAGGGTGGAATAGGGAGGGTGGGAGGGAGATGCAAGAGGGAGGAGATATGGGGATATATGTGTATGCATAGCTGATTCACTTTGTTATACAGCAGAAACTCACACACCATTGTAAAGCAATTATACTCCGATAAAGATGTTAAAAAAGAAAACCCAAAAAACAAAATCGCATTACAGTCAGGAAATATGCCTGGGATGCCTTGTGTTTACAGCTTAGAGGTTAAACTGTTGGAAAGAGATTGACTCAATGCTCTTGGAAGTTTTAAAATTCCCAGGGAGGGACTTAAGAATTCATCTCTTCTTCTGTTGACATGAGCTTTAGACCAATCAACTGTGGTCAGAAAGGGTCACCTTGTATAAAATGCTCATTCCTATGGTGATGACCCTGAGAAGGGCCATGGTTTGCTGGAAAAGAAGTGCTGGGTTCACTGAAAAAGACATCATTTAAAGGACTCTCTTTCAACCAAGATGGAAGGGCACTTATCAGGTAGTCTTAGCTAGCTCATGCACAATGCAACTGAAGGGAATTAACTCTTGACCTCATAATTCCCACTTAAAAAGTGCCTCTGTCTGGGACTGGTCTATAGAGAGGACTGCCAACTTCAGCCTCACCTTAAAACAACCGTCAAGCCAGGATGAGGAGATGACAACAGTGGTAGACAGCTGACCCAAGAATCCAGGCCAGGTTTCAAAACTGGGACCATAATGTGGGCATGTGCAGTAAGCCCTTCTCACTTCCTCCATCAGGGCCTACTTCCCCGCACAGGATGACTCACCACTTATATCAACTACAAATTGGCGCTTGCCATTGGCCCTTGCAATCTAAGTCTACAAGGATTAAATCAGTTGTCACTGCAGCTGCTGACCTTCAACACCCCCTGAAAGGAATTCAGGGTGGAGATCAGGAATGAGGCACTCTGTGTTCTGGGTAAACTGGTAGAACAGGTCTTCAGATTGTTAGATATTTTGAAGAGCTGATTTTATGTGCCCAATTCTTGCATCGCCTCATATCTAGAGAAGTGCTAAATTCCTTCATGGTGATGTCTGTTTCTCGCAACTAGCAGTAACCTTCACAAGACCTTCTGCAAAAAATATGTACGATTGCATGTACTCCCCCTTCACCAAAATCACATATATACTGACCTTCCCCCCTACCTCTTTGGAGGAGTTTCTCAGAGCTCTCTGAAATGCTGTCTCCCAGTCTATAGTCCTCATTTTGCCCCAAATAAAACTTAACTTGCAACTTTAAAAAAAAAAAAAAAAAAGAAATGCTGGGTCAACAATCACATAGGTTTTCATTGTGTGTTTATGTGTGTATATGTACATATGTATGAATTTATCATTTATATCTGATACGTACGTGAATATTTAGATAATCAGGTATCTAAATCCAGATATACTGCAATAATAAATGCTAAGTAACTGATAGTGTCATTATAGAAATTTGGAGTTCAGAGTTGGTATAAAAATTATACAAGTATGTTATCTGCTGCTGATCCTTCAGGCTGCATGGTTCTCAGGCAAGGGTCAGAATATAAGCAAAATGTGATTTGGGGATCATAACTGACTTTTTCTAGAGGTGGAGAAGAGTGGGAGGAATGTTAGAAAGAAAAACCTATAGCCGGATTTTACTAGCTCTTGAACTACTAGAAAACTCGATGTTCTCTAGAAAACTCAATGTTCTCTTCTAAGTAATGTATTATTCATGAAGGCTTTAAACTCTGTTTTTGAAGATTAATCTGTGTTGTGGTATGAAAGACAAGTATGGAAGAGAACAGATGTAGAAACACTAGAAAAGAGAATAATGCAAATTTTCTAGGGATGAACTGATGCAGCTGAATCAGGATGCTGGTAAGAAGAATGAAAATGATGAGAAAAATACACTATTTTTTTTTATCAAGCACAGTTCTAAAAGTATAGCATTTCTTATTTATTTTACATTTTTTTTGGAAAATATGTAAAACTACTTAAGATAAAGGAACAAACATTAAAACCGAACGTATTTTTAATACAGTAACACTCTGTATTGCTCCATATACTTAATAAAATTATATATTTAAGTTTGGAAAGCCATGGAGAATTAGGCCTAATTTTCCAAAGCAAAATTATGCAAGTTATATTATTGAACAAGAGGGAAAATAGCTTCCAGTTAGAGAAGGGGGAAAGCAGAGTCCCTAGAAATTGGTTAGGTAATCAGTATTCCAGTTTCTATTTCCAAGGAAAACAGGCTTAGAAGATGCATGAAATGTCATAATTTGTGACTTAAAGTATTTTGCTTGGCATGAGAAGGAAGATTTGAAATGCTCATGTTTCCTAAGGAGAAAAAAGCTAAACTAATTAGATAAGGAAAACATGGAAGTAAATAGCAATGTTCCAAAAATTTTGGCAGCTACTCCCATGCCTTGCTTTCCATTTCTGCATGAAGTGGACCTGTTTCAAGATGGTTTAACCCTCACATAACTTCTGAACATATTTTACCCTTGCTAGTCACCATTCAGTGGTTGTATGTGTTTTAGGGGGAGCCTAGTAGTCACGAACCAGAGATGGCAGGCAGAGAAATGGTTCTCTTTTCTTGCTTGGCTACCTTACCTGATCATAGGAATTAAAATTCAAGATGATTTTTAATTGTAATTTTAATTGTGTTTTAGCACTTTTGCTTTTTAAACTAGAATATCAGTCTAAATTAAGAGGATTTGTAACAGCTGTGTTTCTCTGCTTTCTTAGAAGGATACACATGAACAATCAACACACTAATGAAATGGAACACTTGAGTTGTGGATTTTTCAGATTCAAATTTCACTGGGATTTGTTTTTCTCTTTCTGACTTACTTCACTCTGTATGACAGACTCTTGGTCCATCCACCTCACTACAAATAACTGAATTTCATATGGAATCTAAAACAAAATGGTACTGATGAACCTAGTGGCAGGGCAGAAATAAAGGTGCAGACGTAGAGAAGGGACTCTAGGACAAGGGGCGGTGGGGGGGGGAAGCTGGGGTGAAGTGAGAGTAGCATCAACATATATACACTACGGAATGTAAAATAGTTAGCTACTGGGAAGGAGCAACATAGCACAGGGAAATCAGCTCGGTGCTTTGCTACGACCTAGAGGAGTGGGATAGGGAGGGTGGGAGGGAGGCTCAAGAGGGAGGGGATATGGGGATATATGTATGCATATGGCTGATTCACTTTGCTGTAAAACAGAAACTGACAAAACATTATGAAGCAATTATACTCCAATAAAGATGTATAACTAAATAAATAAACCAATTAAAAAAATAATTTCACTGGGAGCAAAGGCAAGAAGAAAAGTTTCCTATCTAAGCGTGTCTATGAAGCAGACATGGTGGTATATTATGTAGCAATCTTTCTAAATTCCCATGGGCCAAGACTTTGGCTTGTTTACAAAGAATTGCTCTTCAAGTTAATTCTATAGCTATGTATCTTTGTCATTCACTTAACCTTTGTTGAAAGTTATGTCTCATCCAAGTTTATTTCCAGTTTGTAATTATAAGATCTTAACACTTTTGCCGTGGTCTTTAAAAGAGTACCTGGAAAAGTTACGTGCCTGTCTTTTCCGTATTACCCCCATAAAAAAGATGTCTGAAAGCTTTTCAATAAAGAAATGATTCACTTTTATGTGAAATGTTAGAGTCTATAAAACAGTAGTTGCTTATGCTTATGATATTCTACTTTAATACATTCATTGATGACAAATTGCCCTTTATTTATGCTGAATGACATTCTTTTGTTCCCCCCAAAAATAAATTTAGAAGTATGATCATGGCCTCCAATATTAAATGTAATTCAATAGCAGAAAGGATAATTCTAATTCTTTTCTTTATTTAGCTTGGTTCAGAATATAAATTGGATGAGGCTTAAAGCCTCTATTTCAGTTGGCCTTGCTTATTCTCGGTGCAACCTTGAAATAAATTTATTGTTTTTCATTTATATTTAAGGTCAGATGAAAGATAAGTTATGATCTATAGCACTGGCTGTAACAACCAATAAAATATTTCACTGCAGTCTGGGGAATAAATACCTAGTAACTAATCAGAAACTGTGGAACACAGTCTCTTTCAGAGGTTACCATTTTACACTAACATATATGCCCTACATAAGAGAATTAACTTGTATTCTTATCTGTACAGCTAAAGTTTATATGATAGAATATAATAGAGTGATATAACAGTTTAGGAATTCCATTAGTTGGTCTACCTAATATGTTGGAGAATTGCAGCATTTGAATGAATAATATTCATTAAATGAACATTTATGTTAAAAGTAAAAATACTTTTTACTAATTTAAGGGCCAGTACACTTCTTTTCATCTATACCATGGATATAAAAATTTTTAGACCCCAATTGTCTAAAATGAGTGAGGCAAAATCAATGGCTAAATACATCCCAACCAACACTATCTTAATATTACTATGTAGCACATCAATCATTTAATAAATAAAATCCAATTAATTTTCTTCAGAAAATGTCCAACCTTTAAAGTTATAGTTTTTACATATAATTTACTTACAAGACATTCACCAATTTTACTTGTACAATTAGATGCATTTTAACAAATATATACAATGACATAACTCCTGTCACAGTCGTGATATCGTATATTTTTAATGCTCCCAAAACTTCCCTTACGTTCTTTTGTAACAGTTACTCCTCTCATTCCCTACCCTGGCAACTACCTACCTACTTTCTAGCCCTCCAGTGTTAGTTTTGCATTTCTTAGAATGTCAAATATAAACAGAATCACACATATGTAGTCTTTTGTTCCTGGCTTCTTTAAGTTAACATAATCCTTTTGAAGTTTATCCATGTTATTGTGTGTTTTACTAGTTTATTACTTTTTGTTTTCCTGAGTGTTATTCCAATTGAATATTCCATTCCAAAATGACATATATTTTCATTTCAGTGTTGAATAGAAGTGGTGATTATGAACATTCTTGCCTTGTTCCTGGTCTTAGTATGAGGCTAACTGTAGGCTTTTAGATGTCCTTTATTAGGTTGAGGAAATTCCCTTCTATTTCTAGTGTACTGAGGGGTTTCATCATGAATGGATATTAAATTTTGACAAATATATTTTTCATATCTATTGAGAGGATCGTAAAAGATTTTCTTCTTTGTACTGTTGATGTGGTTATTTACTTTTATTCCCAGATTTATTCCTAGTTGCTTATGATTTCTTATTCTTTTCAGATATTGCTGGATTCAATTTGCTAAAATATTGTTATGGATTTTTATGTCTCTGCTTATGAGGTATATTTGTAACTTTCTTTTAATGACTTTGGTTTTGTAGTCTGAGTAATGTTCGCCCCCAAGTTTTAAATTGGAGCAAAACAACTGTTCTCAGAACTTGCTAGGTTCTCTTTTTATTTCCATATTGAGCATAGGTAGAGTAGAAAGAAGTGAACTCCTCTTCTAGATTTTGGAAGAATTTGTGGAAAATTGCTATTATTTTTAGTCCTGTGGGAAGGTTTTTAACTATAAACTCAATTTCTTGAGTGACCTTTTGTAGTTTGTGCTTGCAAAGAATTTGTCCATTTTATCTAAAGTTGTCATATCCATTGGTTTAAAGCTGTTCATATATCTCCTGTTGGCATGTGTCACTTGTCCCTCTGTTCCTCTTTTATTCCTAATACTGGTAATTTGTGCTTTCTCACTCTTTTCCTTATCAGTTAGGCTATTCATTTGTCCATTTTGTTTCAGTGAAGCAGCTTTTGGTTTTATTGATTTTCTCAGTTGTGTTTACTATTTTCTATTTCACTGATTTCTGCTGTTACATTTATTATTTCCTTCCTTCCGCGTACTGGGTTTAATTCAATCTTTTGCCTTGGTTTAATTTGGCCTTTGGTCTTACGTTTTAAAGTTGGAATCTTAAATTGTTAACTGAAGCCTTTCATCTGTTCTAATATAAGTGTTTAATGCTATGCATTTCCCTCTCTGCATTGCTTTTACTGCACACTACAAATTCTGATATTTTATGTTTTGTTTATTTCAAAATATTTTCTAATTTTCCTTTTGATTACTTCTTTGACCCATGAGTTATTTAGAAAGTGTTGTTTAACTTCCAACTATTTTGAAGATTTTCAAAGTATCTTTTTATTACTGAATTCTAATTTAAATCCATTGTAGTCATAGAACATATTTTCTATGATTTCAATCTTCTTAAATGTATTAAGACTTATGGCTGAGAACATGATCTGTCTTGGTGAATATTCTGTGTACACTTGAAAAGAATGTGTGTTTTGCTGTTTTTGAGTGGAGTGTTTTATAAATGTCCTTGGGATAAGATGGTTGATAGTATTAAGTCTTTCATATACTTGCTGATATCTATCTACTTTTCTATCAACTACTAAGAAAAGAATGTTGAAATTTGCAACTATAATTCCCAAGCAAGTCAAGGGAAATTTCACATTGGATATGACAGATGAGAGAACTGGGTCCTTCAAGATGTGAATAAGAATTCAACAGGGTGTTAACTGCAGAAAGGAAATCTTATAGTAAAATCCTAGTATAAAATGTATGTATATTAACAGTTAGCTAAACAAGATTATGAAATTTTATTCATTTTCCAATTGCAACTATCTTTTAAAAAGTACTTTTGTTCATAGATAAGACAATATTAGAGAAAATGGGATTTGGGGAATTTATGCAATTTTTTTTACTTTATTATTTTGTTAATGCTGCTTTAGTGCACCTTGTGTAATAGAAGAAAAAAATTTTAAATTAGGTTCAATATATTGAGGTAATGATAAGTGTCTTGATGTGTTCAGAATTTAATTACATAAACAAAAAAACCTTTCTGTGAAATGAAAAGTAGGTTTGAAGAAGGAGAAACTGGCAGATTTCAAAGCTTAAAATTATGGCCGGTTCATGAAGAACCTTGTAGTCATGCTAAAAGAGCTTGCCACTTTACCCTGATAGCAAAAGGAATCACTAAAGGATTTCAGGGAGTGAATGACTGATGGAATAACATACAGGATTGGTAAGACCACCTTGGTAGGAAAGTAGAGCGTCAAGGCAGAGAGAAACAATTAAGCATTTAGAAATTCCTGTAATTTTACTGAAAGTCAGTGAAAGCCTATATGGGAGGGGATTGTCTGAACTCAGGGAAGCATCTCTGAGGAAATTTCATCTGAGGATCATTTGTAGATGAATATTTAGAGAGGAGAGTTCCAATAAATTTAGGCTTGATGAAAAATTGCACTCGAAATTAACCTAAAAAACACAAGAGAATCCATATTAAGGAATAGGTAGGTGCTCTGTTAGATTTTAAATATATGAAGTTTGAGTTGACTATGGAACTCCTAGGTAGAATTCACTGGAAATAGAAAACAGTGGAAACACTGGAAAACAGCTGGAAATAGGGTTTAAAGGCTTAGCATTGGATCCTAGAAATAGGTGACATTTTTCAAAGAGGGAGAAAAAGGAGAGTAATCTGGACATGAGGATTTGGTAACAAATGAGAAGGAATAGTTTAGGCAAAAGACACAAATCTGTACCAAACTTGGCCACATCATTGTGTTTATTCTGTGAGCAGATTAACTGGCTTTACTCAATAAGAAGCAGAATTTTACTTAATTCATCTCAGGTTCTTTCTGAGCAAGATGCAATAAAATGAAAAATCCTAGGCTTATATTTCTGGAATCATTTCCTGTTTGAAATGGTTTGGCTTATGTTTGGGGCCAAATCTCAAAGAAGTTTTTTACATTTCTAATTACAGGGCATGATATAATACAATGTTCTCTAAATTAAATCTATTAAGCTTGATATTACAAGCACTCTTCCTGTGCCCTCTCCCCCTCAAAAAGACAATTTTACAAGAAAAGCAGGTATGAACCTGAGGGTTTTGCTTCTTTGGACAGTTGAATGATCTAATTGGATAAGCATCATTAAGTTTAAGAATTTATAATTATTGTGCTCTTTCTTCTGAGTGACTTTCTTCTTTCAAAGCTCATTAGAGAACCCAAGCTCATTCTCATATCCGCCTGATCTCCATTACCACATCAGCTCAGATAAACTATTGTCGAGAATGTGAAAGTCAAGAGCACATTGATCTTTCATAGTAGAAGCAATTTCCTGTTTTCAAAAACTTGTAATGAGATTTAAAAAATACAAACAAATCTAATATATCCACAGTAGAGATTGCAGAATTGGATAAATGCAGACAAACTGATGTTTAAACTGTTGTAACCTTCTCTAACATTCTCTTGTTAATTTGCCAGCAGGATTCTCTACTCACGGAGTAGAGAGGATCTGGGATAAATACATAGGTTTTCTAAAATATATGGGCTAGGGCTGAAATGCATACAGAATTTACAGTCATTTGTAAAGGGAGAACCCTGTCTTTTAAATATTTTAGTGATTAATTTTTATTTCAAAGTACGAGAAAATGAAATTGGTTATTTCAGTGGGACTAATTTTCTAATATTACAAGTTGTGCTATGAGAATTGTCGTGACCAATTTTTTCTCCCACATAGAAAGACATATGTTGTTATTTAATTATTGAAAACCTTCTGGTATATTAAAACCTTAAGAAAATCTTAGTTTTTTTTAACTTTGAAGATTTTCTTCTAGAAATTCACTAATCTTACCACTCTCTACCAGTAAAAATATAGCTGTAATCACATTGGAGATGTTGAAACACACCATCCCTACTTCAAGTTTATCACATGCTTTTCAATTAAGTGTGCAAGAAAATGAGGAAGCATGTTTCTGCTTTGCAGTATTTAGCTACCCCTTGTCACCGCCCCCATACCAGCTGTTTCATTTTATTTCCCGTGGGGTCATCACACTTGCTGAGCCCTTTGCCACTTAACCCTTGGGCTAATGAATTTGTTTCCTTGAGGAGCCCTCTTTCCCTTCCAATCTATTTACTTCACTTGACATATCTGCCAGATTAATATTCCCAAAAAGGCTGCCCTTGATCATTTTATCAGGACAAGGTGGTCTGCCTTTCATGACCTTTGTATCTAGAATCTAGGAGAGATAAATAAGCATTCTAAGCAAGAGATAAGAGACTAAATTGACCCAAGACTGAAACAGTGAAGAGATGATTATTGATAGTCAAAGGGGAAATGTGTTTCCTTGGTGATCTTTTATTTTTCATTCAAACTTATGGAACTCCTCCTCCAAAAAGGAAAACTAAATTCCACTTTATTTAACATGGTGTTTCAGAGAGGATTCATTACTTAGCAATGATAGTTGAACCTATTTCTTAACTATTCTACTGCTCTAATCCCCTTCTCTATTCACTAACACATCCTTTCATTTAACTATCCACTGACTCTGGGAGTCCTGCAAAGAGATCACTTACTTCCACTATTTTGTGCCTTTGTTTGTGGAGTGTGGTGTTGTCACAAGCATTCTGCTTCACAATAGGCTGTGCATCTCATAGAGTGACTCTCAAATATTTCCATGTGTGCTTGCCTGATATCAGATGGAAATTGTAGATATGTCTTTGTGTGCCTTATTCATTGTATCAGTTTGTACAAAACTACAGCAAGCTGTTCTAAGCAGAAAACTAATAAAGATCTAGTAGAACCTCTGACCATACTTCTTTAATTCAATAAACATTTACTGAAGATTTATCACGTTTTATGATCTACAGTAAATGTAAAATGCTAACAGTTATTGAGTTCTTCTCTAAGGCACAGTACTCAGGACTTAACATACAGCACAATATTTTCATGAACCCTTAAAAAGTTTTCAAAAGGAATTATCATTATCCTCATTGACAAGATGGGGAAACTAAGGTACATAGAGTCTAAACATTTCACCAGTGCCGTCCAGCTAGGAACTGGAGGGCACCACTAAATGCAAAACTATACTGCTCTTCTCTTACACATATCTCCCTTTTTATTCCTGAGTCTGAAGTAGCAAGAGCTGGCTGAACTATTCACAAGTCCCGTGGGACTCTATGACTCGCCCAAGATCACTAGAGTTTAAGGGACGGCTGAAACTGGGTAAAAGATCTTTTGAGATCTATGTTCTATTCATGACCTCTCTTTGTCATAATGAGGTCCTTCTTCAGTTAGAGATTTTGACTTTGCAATGGTAAGTTTCAGGCAAAACAAACGCACAAAGAAACCTGTGCAATGTTGCATGTTTTTAAAAATCATTTTGTTCTGCTTTTATGTTTTCACCGAAGTAAGTGCAAAAAGTACCCTTTTAAGAGCATAGAGTTCCCCACTACAGGTCAAGAAAAACCAGCACCCCAATAACTCTATAATGGAACATTACAAAAATCTGTGTCCACAGCTCCATTTGTCCAAAGCAAATAGCTTTGTTTGAGCTTTATTATATGTTTTTAAGCTAAATGAAACACAGAAAGCAATGATTTAGGGAGCAGCATGGGTTTGCCAGCGCTAGTTCACATTGGACCTGCCAGCTCACCCCTATTTCTCACCTTTGAGTCCAACAAATAAATTATAAATGTTGGCACAATATTTATATTATTTATTTTATAACCCAAAATTTACAACCCTGGCTGTCCTTGAGAGGCTTCGTGTGTTTGTTACAGTCTCCTCCAGGGAGGTTTCATCGAATGGCAACTCATCATCTGCACTCAGGGAAAATTCAGGCTCATTCTACTATATTCCATTTCCCAAGAAACATTAGTATTCCTCATTGATTGTGTACAGAGGATTAATTGTGCTGTCACTTGGTGTATTTACGTCCTTGGTGGTTGTATTGGCTCGCTGACTTTAAAATGGCCAGGATACATCCTGCAGCTGGACATATTTGTTTTGTAAGCTGTCTCATTGCTGCATGCTGCTACCCAACAGGCGCTGTGTCTGTATTTCAAAACAACCAATGGAACAGGAAAAGTCTTCATCAGCTGGTTATTTTTAACTCTTCAAGAGAAATTGGGTTGGTGTGTTTTTCACTAAATTAACCACTAGTAGTGCACAGTGATTAAAAGCAAATCTAGGCTTGATTCCAAACTTTACCAGTTATTGGCACTGTGAGTTGGAGTTGGGGGGGGGGGGGGAATTACTTACACATTCTGTGCCTGAATGTCCTCAACTTTAGAAACATGGGTAGTAATAATGGGTAATAATAATATGCATCACAGATTGCAGAGAGAAGTAAATGAGGTAAAGCAAATCACCTAACAGGATATCCAGTAACTGACACTCAAAAATGTAGCCATCATTTTTATGCCATTATTATTGCATAGAGCTGCTGTTAAGGGAATCCATAAATATATAGTTACTACGGCAGTGATTGCAAGCTTTTGTTTTTCTTTTTTAATGATATATCTAGGAGCTCTTAATCTCGCTTATCTATTTATACAGTGTATCTACTTTTCATCAAATAGCAGAAATAAATGAGCATCATTCAAAATGTTCCTTCTTGGACATTGTTTTCCCTTCCTAGTACCCAATGTAAAGACTATGCTCAAATAATTGTGTTTACAACTGTCTAAAAGTAGGCCAGTGATTAACCTTGAAATATGATTGTTTCTTTTCATTCATATCATTTAAGTGAATTTCTTTGGATGTAACCAGTATCATCAAATAAATTTATCTCTCTCTCCTTCCAATATGAAACAAACACTGGGACTTCTGAACAGCATAATAATGTAATATATCTTACCAGCTGGACCTTTAGCACCATAAGCAACGTAATACATGCCATTTCCTCACTTGCCTATGGTCCAGCAACAATCTTGTTTCCCTTCTTTGATCCTTGCCCCGCAGAAACTAGGGTGCTCTTTTGAAAACTATAAATAAAACCCCATTACAATCCTACTCAACACTCAGTGCTCATCAATAGCTTACTCTCACCCTTGGGAGAAAAACCCAGATTCCTTACCACAGCTACTTCCCTAAGTGGATCCTTTCCTTCCCCTCTGATCCAGTCTCCTGATTTTTTTCCTAGAATACCAGATTCTAGTCACCTTGATCTTCTTGCTTTTCAAACACACCAAGTTCATTCCTGACCTAGGATCTTTGTATTTGTTCCATCTCCCAGAAGGCTTTTTCTCAGATCTTCAAATACCTTTCAAAGTCATGACTTCTGGGTTTCTGCCAAAACATCATCTTCATTGAAATACCTTCCTTGACCACCCCTCTTAGAATAGCGCCTCCTCTTTCATCACTCCTGTCCTCCTATTCTGTTTCTCTTCAAGGTACTTATTGCTATTTGAAATTTTAATAATTTATGTATTTATTTATCTATTATCTGTCTCTACCACTAGAATGTAAACTGTTGGAAGGCACATTTTTTTACCATTTTTTCAGTGGCTATATTCCTACAGCCCAGACCTTAGAAATGTGACTGGCTCAGAGAAAGTAGATGGATGTCCAAAAAATAATAATAATAAATTAATTAATTTTTAAAAATGTGGATGAACTAAAAAAGAGCCTATCATGTATTAACTCAGAAATGAATAACCCCGAAAATTTATTAGAAGACAATATGTTTTGTCTTAGAGTTATCTTGCTCTGTTTTTCATGAGAATGCCATCTACTCCATATATCGTAATTTGCCTATTTAATCGTGCAAATACCATTTAATGAATAAGTGTATTATCATAAAAATATATTTTATTATGAAATCTTTTTAAAAGCTGCTATATGGTAATTAAGAACCATTAATCATTTAAACCATTTCAGAATTTCCAAGGTAATATTATTCACTTATATAATACCAAAAATCTGACCTACTGTTTCAGTAAAAGTCAATGAGATTTCTCTCATTGAAATAGTATTTTTTACTCTACTTAAATATGCTGTTGAGTATATTATGAGTATATAAATACATAATGTTGAGTATATAAATATGAGTCTTAAATATGCTGTTGTGAGAATGTGAACTATTGTGACTATGATATCTTATTAGTGTGGCTGAATTTTAATTAAAACTTGGAGTTATGTGGGGTAAAAGAATAATTTGTGTCTGGTTCAACACAGTCAGCTATGGTACAGATAATTAGATCATAGTAGCCAAATGTGGAGATTCAGTATAAGTGAAATTAAAGTAGTTTTTGAGAACAACCCAGTGAAACAAAATGAAATTTGTACTAAACTTGCAACCTTGGGCTATGGAAATTACAACAATTACTCTCTACTGTTCTGCTTATGCAATCATCCTGTAGTGCAGAGCAACTTAGTACTCTTTCTTAGAAGATATTTTCCTTCGAGGTTAAATTACAGATCTGTCCCTTTATGGTATATTCATTACATTACATTTCAACAAGAAACAATATAGTCTCTAGCAAAACCTTAAAGAAAAAGCTACTTTCATTAAAGAAGATTTTGAATACTATACTCATAATCTGGAAGAATTTTGAAATAGATTTGTCAATGTGTGAACAGAGTTTTATAGAAGTAACAACATTTTCAGAAATAATTATAATCTACTTAAGAAGCACCTCCTTATAAAAGCTCTCCCCTGCCCCAGGCAAGAGGGATTGAAGGAATGAAGGAGTCACCCCTTCATTGTATTACCTTTTATTGATTATCTTATATTTTCCCATATCCTAGACAAGGTATTGGGAATAAAAGGTAAAGAATCCCTGGAGATTTTCAGTATTTACTAGGTAAGACACATACACACACACACACACACACACACACACACACACACACACACACACCTTATTACAACACGTCTCTCTCCCTAACTTTAGGAAGAGATGAACCTACCATAATCTGCTATGAACTATCCATCTTCTCTTAACATGGTCTACACTTACGTCTCTATCATACAGTTTAGCATTTAATGAAATATTTTGTCCAGTGTCTTCAGATGTATTGCTGTTTATTCTCAAACCAGATAATCCATATTTTTAATGTAGAACCATGATTTATTTGTATTTTTTAAATTTTCAAAATGCCTGAATAATGAAGGACTCATAGTAGACACTAATCAAACAAAAAATCATGATTATGTTCAATCTAGGTTGTAGTACAAATGAATCACCCTTTATATTAGCATATCAAAGGAAGGATTCTAAGTTATATAATCTTTGACCACCTATTTTAAGTTATGAATTTCCAAATCTTCCTTTAAAAGATTTTTCCCATAGTTCTTATCATTATTTTGTTTAGTTTATATTTTACTTATTCATTTTGCTTATTGAAAATCTTCTCCAGTAGAATGTAAGCTCCAGTTTGTTCACTTTTTTAACCCCAATGACTAAAATAGTGATATATAGAAAAGTGCTCAATAAATATTTGTGGAATGAATGAGCAAAGGAATGAGTAATTTCTGTCTTTGCAGTTATTAGAATTTTATTAATGTACTCTACATTATGTATAGGAGATTATATATATGTATCCATCCCCTTAAGTGAGCAAATAAATGCTCAAATTTTGTGGTAAGAGTATAATGTCCATAAAATAATCCTATATACTTTCTCAGTACCAACATGCATATAACATATTTTAATATTTTGGAAATCATACTGTATCTTAAAATTCATGTATGTATATATAATGTGGTGGTGTTTTTTTTTTTTTTTTTTTTTTTTTTTTTTTTTTTTTTGCGGTACGCGGGCCTCTCACTGTTGTGGCCTCTCCCGTTGCGGAGCAACAGGCTCCGGATGCGCAGGCTCAGTGGCCATGGCTCACGGGCCCAGCCGCTCCGCGGCATGTGGGATCCTCCCACACCGGGGCACGAACCCGTGTCCCCTGCATCGGCAGGCGGACTCTCAACCACTGCGCCACCAGGGAAGCCCTGTGGTGGTGTTTTAATTATTTTTCTCTCCATCAAAAGGCTGTTAGTCAATTTGTGCTTTTTGTGTTGCAAAAGATGTTTCGTTAGAGTTAAAGGAATATGGTCATTTGCTGTGTGTTGATGGTCAGTATCCTGTCATAATTTTAACTATAACCATGGTTATTGGTAATTGTAATGGTCAACACAACCGACACTGGTAATATGAAATAGATATGGTGCCCAGGGAAAGGCACTTCTTTTCTGAAATTTTCTCAACAATTCAGATAGCTGTGCCAAAATAGTTGCCATATTTTGGTACTTAACACAGTCCTGATAAGTAGTTATTATTTTTTAATCTCTATTATTATTTATTTATTATTATTTTTTTAAACTTATTTTTTGAAGTATAGTTGCTTTAAAATGTTGTTTTTATTTCTGCTGTACAGCAAAGTAATTGTTTTATATATATATATAAAACTATGTATATATTTTTTTCATATTCTTTTCCATTACGGTTTATCAGAGGATATTGAATATGGTTCCCTGTGCTATACAGTAGAACCTTCTTGTTTATCCATTCTATATATAATAGTTTGCATCTGCTAACCCCAAACTCCCAACCCATCCCTCCCCTACCCACCTTGGCAACCACATGTCTGTTCTCTATGTCTGTGAGTCTCTTTCTGTTTCACAGATAAGTTCATATTTTAGATTCCACATATAAGTGATATCATATGGTATTTGTCTTTTTCTGACTTACTTCACTTAGTATGATAATCTCTAAGTCCATTCATGTTGCTGCAAATGGCATTATTTCATTCTTTTTTATGGTTGCATAGTATTTCATTTTATATATGTACCACATCTTCTTTATCCATTCATCTGTTGATGGACATTTAGGTTGTTTCCAAGTCTTGGCTATTGTAAATAGTGCTGCTATGAATATAGGGGTGCATGCATCTTTTCTAATTATAGTTTTGTCCAGATATATGCCGAGGAGTGGGATTGCTAGATCATATGGCAACTCTAGTTTTAGTTTTTTGAGGAACCTCCATACTGTTTTCCATATTGGCTGCACCAATTTACATTTCCACCAATAGTGTAGGAAGGTACCCTTTTCTCCACATCCTCTCCAGCATTTGTTACTTATAGACTTTTTAATGTTGGCAGTTCTGACTGGTGTAAAGTGTTACCTCATTATAGTTTTGACTTGCATTTCTCTAATAATTAGCGATGTTAAGCATCTTTTCATGTACCTACTGGCCATCCTTATGTCTTCTTTGAGAAATGTCTCTTTAGGTCTTCCTGACAGGTAGTTATTTTTAGATGATGTTAGTTAAGTAGGAAAGCATGAACTCAACTTTTATTTTTATTTGGGTGTTTTTTCCATTTTATTGAAATGTAACTGACACAGCACTGTGTAAGTTTAAGGTATACAGCATATTGATTTTACTTACCAATTGTAAATTGGTATTTCTTTAAAAAGAAAAAAATACACATACCAACTAGACAGCAGTAGGTCTCTCTTACAATACCACACTAAATTTATGTAAAACATCAAGATAACAAACAAAAAAAGCAGAAATATCCAGGTGCAAACTATTTTCTGTCTTGGCTCAAACTCAGTGAGTTGTGACATTAGGTGTTAAACATCAATAGCATTTACTGAGTACTTACTACCTGGTGGGTAGTATGAAGGGTACTCATCATGCATTGTGATCTCTGCTTTATGGATGACGGGACTGACACTCAGGTGAATAACTTGCCCAAGGTCAAATTTATAGTCGGCAGAGGAGCCCAGGATTGAATCATGATGTGACTCCATTCTGCATTGATTCCTTGCTCTCTCTTTGACAGAGCTGGCCTAATTTAAGAGCATCTTCAGGCTAGACCAGTGCAGCCTGCCTTAAAAGAACCCTCACTTGGTTTAAGCCTCTGCTGTCACCATTTGGAAAATCTTAATAATTTTGGACAAGTGGCCCTGTATTTTCATTTTGCACTGGACTCTACAAATTAAGAAACCAATCCTGGGGCTTCCCTGGTGGCACAATGGTTGAGAGTCCACCTGCCGATGCAGGGGACATGGGTTCGTGCCCCGGTCCGGGAGGATCCCACGTGCCGCGGAGCGGCTGGGCCCGTGAGCCATGGCCGCTGAGCCTGTGCATCCGGAGCCTGTGCTCCGCAACGGGAGAGGCCACAGCAGTGAGGGGCGCGTGTACCACAAATAAAAAAATAAATAAACCAATCGTGTTCAGCAGCTTTAATACAGGAATTTCACGGAATAGTTCTACCTTATTGCATATTGAATAATTTTCCTTTTGAAAAAGATCTCCAAGCAGGCTAAACATTCTCCTAGATTTGGATGTATGTTGGTCAACGCTCGCTGTAAACCCATTTCCAGGGGACATAATCTCAATCTGACTCTATTAGACAAGGGCTGCTCTGTTTTAGGCTCATCAGTCCTGAGGTCCCACTTAAGGGCCACCTTATCAGAAGATTTATTACAAGGTACTCTCCTTCCTCAGGGAACTTTTTCCTGCAGATTTTGACCAAGGCTATTAATTCAATTATTTATTCAAATAGAAATTAACAACAAAAAAAAAATTGCAAAGGTCACACACAGTCACCTGTTCTAGGTTCCAGCACACTCTTCAGGGAACAATTGCAACTCAGCCCCTTCATCAAAAGAAATGCACCAACCTAATGCTGCACTTGCTCTGGCAGTTATACTATTTATTTCCTCTCTCTTTTACCATTTAGAGTTATTATATGCTTTGAGTTGCTAAAGGGGCTTTTACGGAAACAGGAGAAATGCATTTATGTCATATGGAGGCTGCATGCTAGTTACTAATCTGACAGGGTGTAATAACAATACAAAAGCATCAGCAAAGAGAAAAAAATGAGCAGGATATGCAATTATTTTATGAAAGAGTTTCTTTCCTTGAGGGAGAAATCTGCACATTTACCATCTAAGACAAAGGAGATGAACTGCTTAAGTGAATTACCCCAGCTCTGTACACATGTCTATATGGAATAGGATGAACTTGAAATGACATTAAGTAATTTTGTTATTGTCAAAAAATAAAAATAGGAGCTTCTCTGGTGGCGCAGTGGTTGAGAGTCCGCCTGCCGATGCAGGGGACGCGGCTTCGTGCCCCGGTCTGGGAAGATCCCACATGCCGCGGAGCGGCTGTGCCCGTCAGCCATGGCCGCTGAGCCTGCGCGTCTGGAGCCTGTGCTCCGCAACGGAAGAGGCCACAGCAGTAAGAGGCCCGCGTACCGCAAAAAAAAAAAAAAAAAAAAATTCCAACAAAATAAACTAATAGTTTGGTACTCTTAGAGGTAAAGTTTTTTTGTTTTGTTTTTTTTTAACATTCAGGATGCTAAATAATCCAGATGGGTATTCTTTTTAAATGAGAAAGAATGCATCTTTAAAGATATGGAGACGTAAATTTGAACTAATCTTAATTGGTTTGTGAATTCCAACACCTAGTGACATCACATGACACCATCAGCCTAGAGCTCTCACACAGCTGCAGAGTGCCCAAAAAAAAAAAAAAAAAAAAAAAATTCCAACAACATAATCTAATAGTTTGGTACTCTTAGAGGTAAAGTTTTTTTGTTTTGTTTTTTTTTAACATTCAGGATGCTAAATAATCCAGATGGGTATTCTTTTTAAATGAGAAAGAATGCATCTTTAAAGATATGGAGACGTAAATTTGAACTAATCTTAATTGGTTTGTGAATTCCAACACCTAGTGACATCACATGACACCATCAGCCTAGAGCTCTCACACAGCTGCAGAGAACTGTTCAAAGATTATGCTTTATGTTGGGCTCAATGCCAGAGCAATAATTAAATTAATAAGGTTGGAGGACAAGGATGTTTAGGAAAATGAAGTTCATTAAATCACAAATGCTATTGTTACCTTTAGTTTTCTCCTGAGGTTATTTCTGTCTTCATGTATGCCTTACCGGGATTTGGTTATTTTATTCTCAGTGATTTTTTTTTGTTTTGTAACAAAAATTATTTTAAATGTAAATGAATCATTGATTGAGTGGATGTCTCTGAGCTCTGTTGTGAATGACCTGTGTTGTGGTCATCTCAGAGGGGTATACTTCTCCCTCCTTTACGGACTGTCCCCAGGTGACATCAGTTTGAAAGATGGATACAATGGAGCTTAAGCATGTCAGTGATTATCTTTCTCTATTTGTAAGCATTTGGAGGACAGGGAGCCAGTTTGTTCAACTACATTTTTACAGTGACTCTGACAGATCGCTGCTTATTAAGCCTACAGTGATATGGGAAAAGGCATGTATTTGTGTTATTTTGTTGATTTTTATGGTTATAGATTAAGCAAAATGCACATGCCCCATTAGGTAGTGTGAGAATGTTCCTGATATGTAAACCTTTTAATTGGATGATTTTTTCGAATGTTCTACTGTATTATTCTCATGCTTCTCTACTTTCTTATTGAGTGTAGTTTATTGAAAGTTATGTCCTAATATACTTAAGGATGAATTAATTTCCCTTTTTTCTCCCATCTCTCTGGGTTATTGAGCATCTTGGAAACAATATACAGGTCTAAGTGTGATTCTATTTACAGTTTTGTTTTGTTGACCAAACTTTATGCTTCGTCCAAATTCATTTTACTTATGACAGTGGGTATCTCAAGAGGATGTTTATGAATCATCCCCAGCCAATCATAAAGCGGGAGAATGTGAAGATCTAATAACTTCATTGCTTGTTGACTTTCTGCATCAATTCCCAATCTCTCTTTCCTAGCATTTTCTTGTTCCAACTAAAAAAGAAACCATAGTGTTTCATATAGGGGAGGCATCATTTCTTTTCTGAATTTATGAACATCAAGGATATTATTATCAACAGGCACAAACTGCTTTGATCCCCAGAGTATTCACTATGGCATCATCCTTAAGGCCCTACCTGCTTTACATTATAATGTCAATATGATTATAATTATAATGTTGATGGTTTAAGTCTTTGTACTACACCTTATTCCTCGGGTAGTCTTTCATACAGATGCTTCAAGGATGTTCATAATTACTTTAATAAGCATGACTCAACCACATCACTCCTTTAGTGAAAAACTATTTTTGGACACCAATAAAAGCTTATTTTAAATAATTTATTAATGTGTTTATTTTGACCAGTAGAACTACTAAAACCTGATAAAGAACTGTTTGTCTAAAATACCGTATGATATCACTTATGTGTGAAATCTAAAATATGACACAAATGAAATTATCTATGAAACAGAAACAAAATCAGGGACATAGAGAATAGACTGGTGGTTACCAAGGGGGAGGAGGGTGGGAGAGGTTAAGAGTGGGAGTTTGAAATTAGCAGATGTAAACTGGTATATATAGAATGGATAAACAACAAGGTCCTACTGTATAACACAAGGAGCTATATTCAATATCCTGTGATAAACCATAATGGAAAAGAATATGAATAAGAATGTATATATGTATAACTGAGTCACTTTGCTGTACGACAATAAATAACATAACATTGTAATTCAACTATACTTCAATAAAAAATAAATTTTAAAAAAAGAACTGTTAGTCTAGTATAAGCTGTATTTCTGGTTAGATTATATGACTGTCACATATCAGATTATGTGGAATTGTTTGTTCAGGAATTAATTATTAAACATAAACAAAAGTTAACTTATGAAAGTAATGACATAGAAAGGCTTTGTTATCCTGCTTAGTGTGATGCCACTTACTTTGTTGTAGGTGAAATTCATGTGCATTAGAGGATTTCAGTTGTCATGTCATAATGAAGGGGGAAAAAAAAGTTTTAGCCAACATCTGATTTCTTTAAAAATTCATGATCTTTTAAAATACAGTGTGGTCTCTCTCTGTAGATTATTTCACGTATTCTATAGACTCAGAAATTATCCTTTTCAAAGTTAAAGGGCAATGGCAAAATGTATTCCAGTGAAAAGCAAGGTATTAAACAAGATTGTTGGTTGAGAACTGAGTATTAGTATATTCTAAAAACCTTTGACCAAGCAGGCAAAAGAGTCATTGCTTACGTTACTTTATTTGATTCTCTGTGTAGTCCCGTGACAGCTTTTTATTGTCCCCATTTTATAGAAATGCAGACAAACTCATACATGGTAAGGGGCAGGGTCAAATCCCATGTATATGTTTATTCTGCAATGATGCAATTATTAATAAACAGCATAACTGGTGATGTATAATTTAGTTATGATAGTTTTGGTTTTAGATGTAATAGAAGAAAAATGTTAGTAAAAATAAAATTGACCGCAGCTTAGTTTAATGTTTGTTATAAAATCTTCCCCTCTCTTTTCATCTGATCTATTCACTCCTTTAACAAATCTATATTCTCAACCTCACCTGAGGGCTCATTTCTATTTTGTGGTTTTCCAGGTACATTTCCCACTAGAAATTAATTCATTCTCATCAATTTTTAGATCACAGTCCCAAGAGAAGGAAGTTGATAGGTTCAATTTTTATTTCTGAATGATGTCACAACATATGTCACTGGTCAGTCTATTATTTGTGTGCCTTTGAGTCACATCTATTCTGGGTCCAGTCAACTTGAGCTAAATTTGGAGGATCACGTGCCAAATATTGCTGCCTAAATGTTACCCCTTCGGCAGCTCTATAGGATGGGCATGGACACCTAGAATAAGCAATAGGGAAATGAGAGTGGGATGGGCAGGTGAGGGGTGCGTACCTTTTTTGATATTTATAATGACAAAACATAAAATAGGTTTGTCATATTCTAAAATGATAAACTGCCTTCAAAGACGTGTTACTGTTAGGAATGGCAAGTGACATAGTTTCATTCAGAGCTCAACTTTCATTTGATACTGAGAGGGCTGGCACTGCCACTCAGATCAGCTCAGTATAAAAAGCTCTCAAAATGGAATCCTTCATAATCCCTGAAAATGCCCTGGGAGCATCTCTGGATGAGACTTGCCTGTTACCTATGCCTTCTTCGCTGTCTACAATTTATATAATTAGTTGAATTTCTTTAAGAATCCTTTAAGGGTTTCTTTAGAAAATTTATATTAGAGAATGCTTTAAAATACAGCTACAGCATTTAGCTGTCCTAGTACAAACTTGACTTTTGCAAGTTAGGGGCAGAGATCCAGAAAGGTAATCAACTTGCAAAAGTTCATTTAACCTGTTAGAGCTAAGAATTCAAATACCTTGATTATTATATCTGTTAGTTTTCCTTAAGCCACACTGCTTCTACCCAAAGCTAAATTTTAAAATATTCTAAATTATGAGAATATACCTATTATTTAGCATGTTTGAAAACCACGTTTCCAACTGATTCAGTTGAAACTTAAACTTCAATTTCTAACTGAATATTCTGGTTTCTTAAGAGCGTTTGTATATCAACTCTTTGGACTGTTTATTTTTAATACTTAGAAAACAGTAAGGTATGTTGTAATGAAAACTGAATCATGGTTATTTTAAATCTTTCTTTGATTCAGAAAGAACTTCAGCACCACCTCTGTGATCACCTTTGAATTCATATAGTTAGAAAACTGTATTCATTCTATGCATGACCTGGAAGCAGTTTTCATTTTCGATGAGTGCAGACTGGCTTAGTCTGTTTGGGCTGCTATAACAAAATATCAGAGACTGGGTAGCTTATCAACAATAGAAATTTATTTCTTACAGTTCTGGAGGCTGGGAAGTCTAAGATCAAGGAGCTAGCTAGCATGGTCACATTCTGGTGAGTAAGTACCCTCCTCCTTGTTCATAGCCTGTACCTTCTTGCTGTGTCCTCACATGATGGAAAGGGCAAGGGTCTCTTTTCAGGAACATTGATTAATAAGGCCCCACCGTCTAATACCATCATCTTTGGCGGTTAGCATTTCAAACTACAAATTTGGTGAGGACACAAACATTCAGACCATAGCACTGAAATTTTCTTGTTATTCATGCTTTTTGTATAAAAGTGAAGTACAAAACTTCCCAATTGCATAGACTCTGTATATCTGTTGCATTGGCTTGTTACTCAGCATCACTAGGGATCACATAGGGAAGAAAGTGAAGGAATGTGGAAATTTATTGCATCAGCTCTGCAGACCTCTACTTTCTGGATTCTGGGATCTACAGTGGGCTTCTTGGGACATTGGGAAGTTCTTAGTTGCACCTATGTCAGTAATTTTGTTCAGTGAGTCACCCTTCTTTGTTCACTTTGCATTTTTATTTCTCAAAGATGAGAAGTATATTAATACAAAGAAAGGAAACAAACTAAAACCAAAACTGTAGACTAGTACTGTTCAATAGTAATATAATTTGGGCCACAGAAGTACTTTTCACTTTTCTAGTAGCCACAGTGCAAAAGTAAAAAGAAACAGAAAATTAATTTTAATAATATATTTAATTTATCTAATGTATAAAAATGTTTTAATTTCAACATATGATCGATATAATGCTATTAATGAGCTATTTTTTATTCCTTTCTTTCATACTAAATCTTTGTAATCTGGTGTGTATTCTCCTGTTGCAACACTTCTCAGTTTGAACTAGCCCCATTTCAAATGCCCCAAAAGTCATAAGTGGCTCATGGCTGCCATTGGATAGCTCTAAATTTTCACTTCTAATTATTCCCTGAGATAGGGGAGTGGGGATGATTTCATCATGATCAATGAATACATTATAGTCAAGCATTACAATGATCACTTCACACACAGTAATATTATCTATTGAAACTTTTCCTTAAAATATATGTAAATCTTTAGCTATATGAGTGCACATTGCTAAATTGTTTATGATATAAAACTTCAAAAATATAAATATAGCCCTTGTATTATTAATTAAAAAGTATAGGTAACATCCATATTTTTCATAGTATATATTTCTGAAAATAACAAAAAAAAACAATATTATCTTAAAGAAGTTGTAAGGCAGCTTTTAAATTTTGATTCCATCCGTGGGTATTAATTTTTCTTTGGGTGATCATAATTGTACAGTACAAATATATTGCTATACTACTGTTCACAGTTTTCAGAATTATTTGAATTTCTGTATTTACCATAATAACTACTCAAGATGAAAAAAAAAAGCAATGTGTAGGATATGCAACATGCTCTCAGATTCGTAAAAAGTATATATAAACAGAAACACCCTAAATTTCTAACAAGTGTTTCCTGTAGATAATAGGATTAGAAGGGCAAGGAATGAAACAATGTAACTTATTTGTGTAATTTTTTTTTTTTTTAGTGAGAGACGGAAACTTTTACATTTTTGTTTTTATGGAAGTTTTTACTTTGTTTTTATATTTTTTTAATTAAATAAAAAATCTAAAAAGTGGATAATTCATTTTTCACCATTAGTTATATTGTTAGCTTTGTGTCGCTACAATGCACTTCTTCATTTTGCTGCTCAGTCTTAAATTAATTGTATTTCCAAGGCTATCAGAAATTCAAGGAGGTGCCATGGGTGTTCCAGCCTATTCAGAGAGTCCAAATAGTGGAAGGGTTTTTGCAGTTTCCATTTGTGTATACCATGTAAAAATAAGGTAGTAACTCCATAGCATTTATAGTGCTGACTAGGTTTGGAAGGGCTGGAAACCACTAAAATCAGAATTTAGAGGATACTTTAACAAGCAGGACATCTCATTCAACAATTGATTGTATTCTCTTAAAAGGAGGCTAAAAAAGCCCTTGATTTTCTGGAGAAACAAAGAGTTATGACTGTTTAAAAATATTGTGAGTATATTATATTCATTTAACCATGAAGATATTTATATGTGTTAGTCACTAAGTGCACAAATACTCCTGGATTAAAAAAAATAAAACAGAAGACAAAAACCCCAACACTTTAAGAGGCCAAGCCATGACAGGATTCATAGGAAAAACATTATACTCTTAGAGTGGAAATCCAGAACAGTAAACAGATCACAGGAGCATTTAACTGCCTTTTCCCTGAGGCATCTGCTTATCTAAGTAAACTGGGCTTAGTTGCCCTGCTGGGAAGGGGAAGGGAAGTCAAAGTCAGTGCTAGCCTCTCCCCCAGGCCGGGTGTCCAGTGGGAAACCAAACCCAAATTCAACCACGACCACAAAATACTACACCTTCAGGCTGAGAGGGAGTAATCCTGAGCTCCATTCCTGGGAATGAGCGTGGAGGTGCAGGGAAAGTCTCCTTCTACCTAAGTAGGGCAAGGAAAAAACAGAGAAAGTAAAGAAACAAAACAGCTCTGTGTTGTGGTTGCAACTAGTAAGTCATCATACGGTCTTTGTCTTTTTTTTTTTTGGCCGCGCCATGTGGCTTGAGGGATCCTACTTCCCAGCCCAGGGATAGAATCCATGCCCCCTGCAATGGAAGCACTGAGTCCTAACCACTGGACTGCCAGGGAATCCTCAGGTCTTTGTCTTTTACTCTGAATGAAATGGGATCCTTTGAGGGTTCTGAGCAGAAAAGTGAGAGCATCTGAATTAAATTGCAAAGTACCTCAGACACTGCTGTGTGGGGGATAGACTTAGGGGAAAGGGAATATGCAGAGGCCAGTTAATGTCCATTGCAGTAACTTATCAAGGGAGGAAGACTGGACTGAAATGACAGAGTGGAGGTGGTAAAAAGAGGTCACATTCTGGACATCTTTCAGAGGAACAGCAGTTAGGATATTCTGACTATTTGAATATGGGGTGCGAGCAAAAGGAGTATGTAACATCAAAATAGTTGAAAAGACACACACCCTACAATCCAGCAATCCCACTTGAAGGTATATATCTTAGAGCTATTCTTACCTATATGATCCAAGGAGACATGTGTAAGAATGATTCAGCATTTAAAAAAAAAATATTTATTTGGCTGCACCGGGTCTTAGTTGTGGCAGTCAGGATGTTCATTGCAGCATGCGGGATCTTTAGTTGCGTCATGTGAACTCTTAGTTGCGGCATGTGGCATCTAGTTCCCTGACTAGGGATTGAACCCAGGCCCCCTGCATTGGGAGCATGGAGTCTTAACCACTGGACCACCAGGGAAGTCCCTCAGCATTGTTGATTATTGTTCACTTTGTTCTCATCACCAGGGGGATGGAGAAATAGAATGTGATATCTTTAAATCATGGAAAGTTAGATAACAAACTAGATCTATGTGTATTAACATGGCTGATCTCAAAGAAAATTTAGTGAAAAAATAAAATGCATAAGAACAGTATAACACTCTTTATGTAAAAAATAATATTTGTAATTCAATATTGTATACTGAGTACAAATATATAAGTTTCAGGAAACAAACAAAAACTTGAATATGCTTGGAGTGAGATTTTCAGGAATGAAGGAAAGGAAGAAACTAGAGATGGTTATATGGACATTTGTTATATTGGTTGTATTTCCCTGTATTTTCCAAAACTTTCCTAAAATTATTCAAAGACTTATGGCAAAAAAAGCTGTTTAAAATAAAATTTTAACCAACAAAATTGCAAGTCACTTGATGAACATGGATATTATTTTATACAAAGTTAGTTCCCATGCTTGTAGATACTCAGATTCTGTTTAACAATTTTGGCAAAAATTTACTAAGAACCTACCATGGCAAAGCAATATTCTAGACATTGAAGGGCTACTCATAGAACACTATCCTAACCCCAAGAAACAATCAGGTGATGTTTCCTGTTTTTGATAAAATAGAGATATTTTCTCAAATGACGTAAGTAAGAGAGTAGCCAATGTAAGTGAGGTTATGCATTTATTCTGATTAGGAAAAAGTCTTGTTGGCGAGTATGTGGGGAGGGGAAGTGCATATAACATCAGGTTAGAAATTTATTTAGTTGTTAGAACAATGAAAACAGAGAGGTTGCTGACTCCACAGAAATAACAGGAAGAAAGCCAAGCATTTCAAGTGAGTAAATGCAGAAACTCAAACTAAGTAGCAAAACTTACAAATGAATCTCAAACCTAGCTAGCCTAGCAAAAAAAAAGGGAGTATCCTGCAATTTTTTTTTTCCAACAGCAAAGCTGAGTTGCAGCATCTGAAATTTCTATGTCATTCCTAAACCTTAAAATTACCTGTGTTAAGCCTATCATAATTAAATAAAACATGAAAAGTTAAATAACATTTGTTTGGCTACATTATGTATGAAAACACTTCAAAAGCTCTTGTATGCTACAGAGATTGAAAATACTCAATTTTAGATTTGCAGATATAGGAATAAATAAATGCAGATATAGGAATCTAAGAATAATTATGAAAGCTATCTTTTAATGCACACTTACACAGGGCCATGCATAATAGAAATTAAACTATTGAACTACTTCAATGCATTGTATTATTAAATTCTTATCTCAGCCCTAAGAGGTGGTGGGTACTAATATTAACCACATATTACAGGTAAATAACATGAAACTTAGAATAAATGAGTAGCTTAGCTAATAAGTGGTTCTCTAAGATTCTGTAATTCAGCTACTGGAACTTCTGCAACTATAGAATATTTATGATCCTTCCTATGGATGGCAGTATAAACCTGGTGGTTGATTTTTATTCTGTAATCAGCGTGATCTGGGTTCATATTCTGACTCAATGAGTTATGAGCTGGGTTACTTCGAATAAGTTAAATTCTCTAAGTCTCATATTTCTTTTTTATAAAATTATGGTTACACTAACTATGTTAGAAATGTTGTAAAAAGATTGTGAGAATTAGAGAAGTAATGCATAGGCTTTAAAACAGTCCCTAGTATCTAGTGAACATTTGTTCATTTCCTATTATATATTTTAAAAAATTATCATCATCAGGTAAATATAAAGAGATGGTCATAATAGCATTTTTTCATGTGTTTAATCATTTATGATATTCTACTGACCACTCCACTGTATTAGAATGTGACAACGGATGGTTTAATTTTTATATAATTAGATCTCACTTTTTCCTTTTCTCCTTTACCTCATTCTTCTTACCCAACCTCATATTAAAACCTCACAACTATTGGAGAAAGATACTTTAATGTACTGGGGGGTTGTTACCCAATGGTCCATATTTAATATATGATGAAGAAAAGAAAATATAATTTTAAGATCTCCTAGTCTAATATTTTATTGAGTTAAAAGTAAATCATGTTTTACTGATGATCATCATTGTCACCATATGCAGAAATTATTTTGTAAAGTGTTATCTTTTCTATTGGTGTCCTTTCTCATATTCATGTGATAAAACATTGATTTCCACACTTCCTTTCACAAATCCCTAAAACAATAAGCCAATTTACAACTTGAAAATCTCTTTTTCTCTCTCTCTCTTTCTTTATCTCTTTATCTCTTTCTCTGTCCATCTCTGTCATGCCTTAACTGGCCAAATAATAAGTATACATGTAATTAGGCTTCAATTTGCGTTTCTAAACCAATTTCTCTCTCTTAATTCCTTAAATGAACTCCATAAAACTAGACTGCATGTTATGTAGCTGTCTTCACAAGAAGGGGACAAGTTTGGAAGAATTGTAATCTACTCACTTTTACTCAAATATGTGGATAATTTAGGGTAGTTTAAAACTACCATTGTCTTGTGTAAAATAATCTTGAATTAAAGACTAAACCATTCATAAATTCAAGCAAAAGTGTGCACTCCTATGATTTTAATTCACTTTGTACTAGAAACCTTATATCAAGCAAGCTACATCATGATCTGATTATGAGAATCAAATCTTAATGTCCCTTGGGAGAGATGGTCTCATGAAAATAAGACATAGAAGAGTGAAAATAACCAAACTAAAAGAGCATTGAATATATATTAATTTAATGGTTACCTGATCTCCCATTGATCCCTCAGTGATCAATTCCTCATATTGTCTTCTGTGTAAATTAAGTTTCCTGAAAAACAAGCAACAAGAAAAAAAGATAGTCTGTTTATTAAAAAACTGATCAAAATATTAAAAATTGCCATTAGGGAGAAAATATAGCATATAGCTAGAAATATGGACTCTGAGATCTAATAGACAGGGATTAAAATCCTTATGACTCATTTAATAGGTCTCTTGTCTCCCTATCTTAATAACTCAAGATTCAGCTCTAAGTACCTCCTTATCCAAGAATCCTTTCACACAGAACACTGCAAATCTCTCAGGAGTCCTAAGCACCTATTTTCAACTCATTTTTATGTTATAAAATATATTTATATATATATATATATATAAAAAGTTTAGGTTTAGGCTTCCCAAGTAGACTATGAGCCCCTTGATGGCAAGTAGGGTGATATCCCCCATGGTGCCTGGCATAGTGCCTTGCACAAACTTTGTGTTCAACAAATATCTGATTTCTAAATTCATAGAGAAAGCTGTTTAGGCTCAATATGGAAGATTAAAACCACTGACCTTGACCTTATATTTTTAAGAGAGGCAGAAGAAATGTAGATTTTGAATCAGAGCACCTTCAGTAATTGTTACGGTTGTTGAAATCGGTATCTAAATCATACCCCCAAATAAATAACTTTACAAAAAAGCAAAAATACAAAGGAGGAGAAGATTTTGACTTAAGAGCTATATTAATCAATATAGAAAAAATTATTTGATCTAGATCAAAGAATCCTGACTCTATGTGTTCAATTTTAAGACCCATTCTATTTTAATCCCTGATTTAGGATTTATAAGTTATCTTTCCTTTCATCTCCAGGTGGAGAGGAAAAAAGTTGTGCAAGTGCTGTTTTCAGGTAGAGGAACACAAACTTTTTAAAATCGACTAGCATTTCCAACTTATTTATACCCTACTTACTTATACTGTTTGTACCAGATGTCCAGATTTTACATCTGAATAATAAAGAAAACCATGTGTTCTTTGAAAAGTTGAAATTTTACTTCAGCAGTAGGAAATTGAGACCATTAATAACTACTTCAAACCTATCTGCACATTCCAAATAAATTCACACTCACAGCTAGAATATTCTGTTTTCCTCGTGTCACAGAGATTTGCACATGCTGCTATTTCAGCCTTGATACTTCTTGCCCACTCCACATAACTCATGTCCTTTTGCCTAAATAACATTTATTTTTCAACTCCCTTTTCAAATGTCACTTCATCAGAAAAACCTCCCTTAGTTTCCTCTAAGCTGAGATCATCTTCCTTTATAGTAAACTCTCATAGATGACCACTTCTTTCATTTGAAACCATTATCTAGCTGCTAAGTACACGGATATTTGCCTCCTCTGTTAGAACAGAAGCTAAGGAGGTGATGATGAATCATAGATACTTTTATTCACACAGTATCAGATAGATTAAGGTAGGTAGCTTTATTGAATAATAAATTGGAGTAATTTAAGATACACATTAACTTGTAAAGTACTGATGCTTCTTCACTTTAATGTGGCGTATGTTCCATGGAGGTTTCCAATTATTTTGGTAACAGAGTCAATATTGATCAATATTTTAAATTTGTCTTCAGCAATGATTTCTTAAATACATTTAGTCTCTTCACTTATTTACCTTAGAGTATGTTACACTCTTCACAAGTCACTCATTATTGGTTGAATATATTTTTATTCCTTCCACCTAGTTCTCAAAACTATCTACATTTTTACCCCAAGCTAGCAATAGGACTTTTGTTCCTACTTTTCTTTACACTCTGTTTTTATTGAGGCCAGTTTCTTTAGGAGTCAAGAGGTGGTGAACACTATCCCTGCTGCAGTCAGTTCCTAAGGATGCTCAGCCTACCTCTTAGGCTTTGCTCATCCTTAAACATTCAACTTCTGTCCCACCTTCTCCCTGACAACCCCAGACTCTGTTTATTCCTTTCTACTCCTGATGTCAGTTGCACTTTTATGCTGTTTCATGCAGTTTAGCACTTCCTTACATAGCATCTTGTATTGTTAGTGACTGTTTTACGTGTTCGATCTTGGATTCCTCAACTAAAACACAAGTTTACATAGTCAGGAATTGTGCAAAAACACTTCTGTATCCAAAGGCAGTTCTAAGCTCATCATTGTCAGGGTCCCAGTAGCCATCCAGGTGCCAATTGCTACTCATTCATCCAGTTCCAGTTCCAGATGCCTTTGTGAAGCCTCCATCCTCCCTTAGTACCTGGCACATACCAGTATTATGGCCATTTCATTATTTTGCATTGTCATTTTTTTTCTTTTTTTCCCTCTGCCTCCTCAATAGGACAAGAGCTTAGTAAGTTCAGGAATCATGTCTTTTATCACTATTATTTCCTTAGGATCTAGCACAGTGTCTAATGGAGGATAGGGGTGCAATCATATTTGCTAAATAAATTAATTAATGATATTGACTTCTTTTCATTTGGCCAGGCATCAGATCTTCTTACTTTATAAGAAGATTACAGAAATTTGGATAAACTCTTTAAAAAATATCTGCTTAGTTCTTTAAAATGTATGTAAAATGATTTAAATTTTGTATTAACATTTTACTCTGTGCACAGAGGATAGCATAGTGGTTAAAGACGAGCTTTGCAATCAGATGTGTTAGAGTTCTGGTTCTGCATGACCTCGAGAAGGTTACCTAGCCTCTCTAACTCTCAGTAACCTCGTGAAAGGTGAAAGTATGACTAATTACCTCACATACAACAACCTCACATGTTGTTGAGAGGTTACCTAGCCTCTCTAACTCTCAGTAACCTCGTGAAAGGTGAAAGTATGACTAATTACCTCACATACAACAACCTCACATGTTGTTGAGAGAATTAAGTAGTTTGATGCATGTAAAACTCCTGTCAAACTGGCGCAGAATGAGCTTTCAGTACATTTTAATCAATTATTACCTATTAAAGCAATTTAAGAGAGGAAAAGCCTAAATGTTGTTTCTTGTGCTTCACAGATGTGAAGGCAATCACATATTTCAGTTGAATATACATTTAAATATGTAACATACAAGCACAAACAAAGACAAGTAGACTACCTTCCATTATCCGTCTATAAAAACCAGACTACCTTGAGACACTATATCAGGGGCTGGCAAACTTTCTCTGTAAAAGGCCAAATAGTAAATATTTTTGGTTTGGAAAGCTATATAATTTCTGTCGCAACTACTCAACCCTGTTGTAGCATGAAAGTAGCCACAGACAACGGGTAGACCAATGACATTGGCTTTGTCCCAATAAACCTTTATTTACAAAAACAGTGGGTCAGATTTGCCTACCTAATAAGGGATATATGGATATCTTACTATATAATTCTACCACAGGTAATAGTTTAACATTTGTATAACATTTCTTCAATGATGCCATAATTTTAATGGAACTAGAATGCTTAAAAGGTAACCTTTAAGAAATATTAATGCATATTTCAACTTTTTGCACACTTGAATACATATTTCTAACCTCAGCTGTGAAATAGCTGTTTACCAAAGACAAGATTTATGTTCTTCAATGGCTGTGGTTAAGTCAAATTTATCATGACCTTTTACCCTGGCATAGTACTTTACAAATCATAGATGCTCAATTCGTATATGCATAAGTAAAGGCTAATAAAAGCCTCATATCTACCTAGGTATAATCCTGCTCATGTATCTTTAAAATCAATTGGAGACAGTATGAGTTAGTGCAAGGATCTTGGGCTTTCAATGGAAACATGCCTATGTCCCTGTCCAGGTGTTCATCTTGCTGGCTGTGTGTCCCTGGGTGAGTTCTGTTATGGGACAGAAATAATATTTATTAAATATTTAATATTTAATAAAACAGCGGTTGTTAACCAGGAACAATTTTGTCCGCAGGGGACATTTGTAATTTCTGGAGATATTTGTGATTGTCACCACTTGGGGGGAAGAGGGTTGCTACTGGCATCTGATGGGTAGAGGCCAAGGTTGATGCTCAACATCCTACAATGCACAGGACAGCCCTGCCTTTCCCCCAAAGAATTATAGAGCCCAAAATGTCAATAGCGCCAAGTTTGAGAAACCTCAATCTAAAGATTTCTGTGAAAATTAATTCACACCATGCTGTAAAGGTTTAGCAGAATGCCTGGCTCAGTCAATCTTAACTGTTAATTATGAAACCAAATTCTAGTGACTGGTAGAAAATAAACACTTATGCAAATTTTAAATACACACAAACACGTATAAAAATAAATGAACTATCCATTTTGGAGGGCTAGAAGCATGTTGATGCATTTATTTAGATTAAATAATAAAGTTGATACCTATTTACGTATGAACTGACATCTGGGTTCCACATGCTCTTTGTGAGCCTTGAAAGGTTTTGAATGATACTTGCTGTTCTGTCATTCTCATGACAAATGTTTTATCCTGATGTTAATATCTGACTTGCTTTAAATTCATGTGGGAAATTTGAAAGTTTTATTTCCTGTCTTAAAAATCAATGACAACTTAATCAATGCTGTTAAAAACAAGCCCCAGTTCTTATTCAAGCCCCAGTAGAAAAGTAAACAAGCTGGAGAATTAAATGTGACAGAATCTTCACATCAAGGACAGAGAACATACTTCCAGCTAGTTCTTCTGTATTTGTAACCTGAAAAATTCCATCTGCTTGGTTCTTTCCTCAGGAGATTGAAGCACCTTGAAGGGAATAAGAGAACTTCAGCATTGCAATCATGTTTCATATCATTAGGTTTAAATTAAGTAAATAGCAGAATACTAAACTGTGACATATCTTGAGGTTACACTAACCTTAACTTGGGATCACCAGCACAATTTTCAGACCCTTCTTCCCTACCAATA
>NW_020173979.1:10040312-10186380 GCF_003031525.2 Neophocaena asiaeorientalis asiaeorientalis | reverse complement strand
GCCACACTGCTTCTAGGGGCAACTGAAGGAGGAGGCAGCCAAGAGGAAAAACAAAAATATCTCTGAGATGGTACTTACCAAACAATGACACAGCATTCACACACACCTTGAAGCTCATGTTCTTACTCAAATGTAAATTTGAGTCAATGATGGTCTACTATAAGTCATCGAAGTGGCTGGAAATGTACCAGTTTCCAATTATATCCATATACGCAAACTCCTGCTTATGGGTGTCAGTTGCTACTAAATGGATACATTGAGTTGGAGTGATGGTTGAAATCTAAGGGAAATTGGACTGTTCATGCCCCACCTGAAAGGGTCAGTGACTAGTCAATTCCAGTTTTCTTTGGCCATATAGATCCAGTGTTGTCAGATCTTTCCATTTTTTTCCAAGAGAGCCAGAAATCTGGGTTTTTAAGGTTAGCATAAACGTTATGAGACTTAAATAAATATATAAACAATTAAAAAGCAGTATAAAGCATTACAACCATGTCAGAGAACTGGCAGTTTCTACTGAAGTTAAACACACCCCTACCACATGACACAACAATTCTACTCCTAGATATTTACCCTAGAAAAATGAAAACGTATATCTACAAAAAGATATTTTATATAAAAATATCACAGCAGCTTCTGTTTCACAATAGTCCCAAACTGGAAACAACTCTATCACTGCCTTTCAGGTCATTGTTCAAATGACACATTTCCTTACTTGCCTGACTGCTCTCCACTGAATACCTTTTGTCTGCATTCAACTTAGAATGGATCTTGAATCAACTAAAAGATTTTCAACATTCTTTGACAACAAAGGGCACAGTGGATCTGATCTTTGCTTTATACTACTTTCTATGTTTCTATAAATGTATTTAAAGAGGATGCTAGGATTTTGGTAGTTATATCTTTCCATTGATTTATATTTCTCTGGTGACTCATATTGAATATAGTTTCTGAAATGGTTCAAACACTTCTATATCTGCCTCTGATAGACTATGTCTGTTTTATTCTTTCCTTGTACAAAAACGTTTTTTCTGCTTTGCTTTGTTTTTGGCATAATGCAATTTGTTTCAATCTTATTGAATTTGGTTCATCCATTTCTGCAAGCTGTTTAACTATATGGAAACTTTCTGTTGTGGAGAGGTCATATCTTTAGGAACACCAGAGTTGTAATTATCTCCATCATAATAGATATATACTATATGCCAAGTGCATTTATGTTAGTTATGCCATATAGTCCATGCAATGTGTAGATACCCTCTCCTCTATTATGGTTTTATAGATGAGGAAACTGAGATTCAGAAGAATTAACTCACTTGCCTGTAGCCACACAACTAGTAAGTGGCAGAACCAGGATGGTATTCTAAGACTGCCAATTTAAAAGTCCACACTCTTAACCATTATGATTTTGCTTATCTGAAATTCGAAAATAATTCTTATCAGTTCTATCCATTGGTAAAATGTACAGTAAGACTTGGGTCAAAGTACTAAACCAATTAAGAAAGTTACTCTTGTGTGGCATATACCTTTTATCAATTTAGCTTAAGTAAGGTAACAAAACCAATTAAATTTATAAGAAGGAATGTTACCCACCCCAACTTTAAAAAATCTTACTTAAGAAATGTAATTTGAGGTCTGCATAAACCTGTGTGGACTTTAGCATAACATTTATTTCTGTTTAGAGTTTCCAACTTTGTTCCAGTCTACTCGTATGGTTATCCTAAGACACCTTTCTTGCCTCCGCGTGTTTTCACATTTCTGAAGTCAAGTTGCATCTGTAAATTGATGTCTATATTTAATGCAGTAGAGTTTCTAAAGGTGGAGTTATAACATGATATCTCATTGGAGAACTAGGGTAACCTATCTTAGAATCTTTTGATGCTAAACGTCATGTGCCGGTCTTTAGTTATCAATATCTATCTCTTTCTCCTTCTGGAAATGAGAGCTGTATTTTCCTTCTCAATTTTCCTGCAGCTCTTTTCTTGACCCTTTATTCCATAGGGTTAACTCAATACTGAGTTTTCAACCTTCTTTGTAAGTTTCTCACTTTGGAATGTAGTAACCGCAAGCCAGGCCGTGAAGGTTGTGAATGAAAAAATGTTGCCTGCCAATCAGTAAACAAAAGATGTTGCAGCCATCACATTGCAGCTGCCCTGATGGTGAGAGTTCTGAGGGAACTCAGGATAGAAACAGGATGCCAGCCATCTAGCAGTCAGCTTCGCAGCCCTGAGGAGACTGGGATGAGAAAGTACAGGATGCTGGCCCCAGACAGGTGCACATCAAAGGAATGATTTCAATGAGCCCAGTCTCTTGCATCTTCCATGCATAGAAAAATGCTAAATTCCATACCTTGAGATGTCTGGTTTTCTTTAATTAACAGTAATCTTCCGATGTTCTAATTCCCTGGTGTTTGTTGCAAAAACCACTGTGTATCTTGGCTCTTCCTTGCTTCTTTGGAGCAGTCCCCAGAGCTATCTGAGAGGCTGCGTCCCAGGCTTAAGTCCTCCGTTCTCTCTGCCGAATAAAACATAATTCTCTACTTTTAGGCTCTGCATTTTTTCTCAGTCAATAAGGCATTTAGAGCAGAATGGTGCTCCCCAGTACTTTACCTGTATGTCCCCCTCAACCATCCTTCTCAAGCGTTTGTTTTACTCTTGGAATGCTATGCTTTTAGAAAAAAATTTTTACCTCATTAACCTGAAGCGCTTCTTTGTTTTGTTCTTGTAAATATAAAACTTTGGAAAGATCTTTTGTTTGTCCTTGTGTCTTTATAAACACCATTCTTTGCATTTCAGCTTTCCTGACCTCATTTTTAACTCAGAAACTTCCATTTGTCTTTATTGTTTGTACACGCACCTTAATTTAAGGGTAGTACAGATTTCTGTGTTCAACAATGTTTAAGAATAGTATACCTAGCATTTTGGAGTATTTATAGATTAGGCATTCTAAGTACATTTCAAAACTTACCTAGTCTATACCTTTAAAAAATCATAAGCTGTTAGTCCTCTTTGACAGATGCAGAAATTGAGAGTTTAATTTGCTCAAGTTACACGACCTATTAAAAAAGCAGAACTAATCCATCTAACTCCAAACCCGTGTTCTTAACTAACATTCTTGCCAAAGTCTCACCTTCTGTTAAGTCCTTTATGCCTTTCTTACCACCTTGTTAGACATCTTACGGTACAGAATATTGCCTACTTTTCCTCTCAAGTTTTAAAATATTTCTGATGACTTTAGAATCATATATTTCTTATTTAATCAGGTCACGTAAGGAACTATTCAATAGTGTGTTTTTTAAACCGTATTGGAATTAATAAATATTCTTATATGAAAAGTTATGTAAAATTTACACTCACTTTTAACATTTCCCCACTAAATTCACCTTATTCTTGTACTTTGGCAGATGTCAGACATATATCACAAAGCAATAGGCTATAAAGCTAAAGAGATAGATGTTCAAATACTCTAAGAGTTGGTAGGAGGGAGGTGTAACTTCCAACTGGGAATGTGTAAGTGTCATGGAGGAGCTGGACTCTTCATTAACTCTTTGTAGCAGAGATCACAATTTTCTACCAAATCCCACTACCGTCTTTTTCTGTGTTAATAAGGTTTTGCTGGATGCATGGCTTGACTACATTTCCCAGGCTCCCTTGCAGGTTTTTTGACCTTGTGGCTAAGTTTTCTCAGAGGGAATGTAAATAGAAACATAGTGGCCTCCAGGCCAAGACTTTTTAAAAAGCAAGTGTCTTTTGAATGTTCTCTTTCTTTCTCTTTCTAATGTCTCGATCCAAACAAGGGCTCGGTGGGATGATAGAGCTGGGAAATAGAAGGAGCTTGGTTCTTGAATCAACATGGATAAAAGCTACTAGCAGAACAAGAACACCTGCCTTGTCTTGTAAAGGAACAAGAAATAACCTTCCATTATGATAAACACTGATATTTGGAGATGGGGTGTATCTGTGATGGCAGGTTAGCCTCGTCTATAATATAATCTTTCAAACATTTAACAATATATATCTACCACCTTTCATGATTTTACAGCTGGGATGGTTGCAGAAAAGTGTGTCCTGGGGGGCCAGCAAATAAAGAAGAAAAAAATTGTAAAACACAGTAATGCTGTAGAAGAGATAGCCAATGAGTGCACAATGAATTTTAAGAAGTTTCCCAGTGTAGAGGACTTGAAGGATGAAGATTACATTTTCAAAGAAATTGGAGAACAGTAACCTAGAGAGCGAGAACAGCTTGAACAAAGTTGAGTGAGTCAGGAATGGATAATGACCTGTTCGTGGGAAGTTTAGTCTGGCTGATGCACTAGGCACAAAAGAAATAAAGATGGACCCTGAAAGGATATTAGAATGGAGAGTTAGACTTGGCCAGATCTTGAAGCACTTTTAATTCCACATGTGGTGAGCAGAATAGTAACCACGCTCCTCCCCTTGATAACAAACCAAGATGTTGATGTCCTAATCCTTAGAACCAGTACATATATTAGTGTCGAAGAAAAATTAATCAGTCGATTGAGGAAAGAAATGGAAAATTTCTTTCGAGCCAAATTTGAGGATTATAACCCAGGAAGAGCATCTCAGAAAGCTCTGAGAACTGTTCTGCCCATTAGAAATCAAGGCACAGTTATATAAGTTTTTTGAGACAGCGGGCTATACATCCAATGACTTATTATTGACAGTTTACATAATCCAGATCTAAGCGTCATTGTGGTGGGTCATGTGACACCTTACAAGATCAAGAAGGATTGCTTTCTTTTAAGGAGTTGTCTTGTTGGTGCTAGGAGAATGTTGCTCTTTGTGATTGAGCAGGTATTCCTGCTGATGGGAGAGGTTTGGTTAGTGCATAATGCAGATACACAATGCACGGTGGGGGGAGAGGGGAGACCAAAGGGCAGAGAAGAACTTTGGTTTAAATCTCTCGTCTTGCAATAAAAATATGACTTTTATTTCACATTAGGTTACATGGCAAAGGGGAATTAAGGTTGCAGATGGACCTGAGATGGTTTATCAGCTGACCTCAAGATAGGGAGATTTTCCTGGATTACCTAGGTGGTGATGATGTAATCCATGTAATGGGCGGTAACCATAAACACAAACATCCTTAAAATTGTGAGAGGAAGATGTGACTATGAAAAACAGGAGAGAACTTGGCCGCATGGTGCTTGTTTTGATGATGGAGGAAGGGGTCATTAGCCAAGGAAAGCATGTGGCCCCTAGAAACTAGAAAAGGAAAGGAAATGGTTCTCCCCTAGAGCCTTCAGAGAGCACTGCAGTCCTGGCAACACCTTGACATGGGCCCAGTGAGATCTGTGTCAGACTTCCAACCTACAGAAAATAAATGTGTGTTGTTTTAAGTTGCTACATTGTGGTAATTTGTCATAGCAGCAATAGGAAATTAATACTCTGTGCTAAGCCTGACCTTAGAGAACAGAGAACATTGGGTTCAGAACTGCCTCAGAGGGTCAGCTAAGTGAGTTACCTGGGTAAGACCAGAAGAAGAGTGTCAGTGGCCTATTTTTAATAGGTCAGGCCTCAAATAAGATGTTGGAAGAGCAGAAATAAGGAAGCAGAGAGGAAGAATATACTAGGCAGTGAGAATAAGCTTAGTTTGGGGCCCTATGCCATCCAGAAAGTAGAGGGGAAACTGTGATGTATTTTGAGGGCAACGTGTCCTATAGGCTTATATAGTAGATAGAGGAGAATGATTTCAGCCGGGGGATGCTTTTCAAGATATTGTTACAAATCTTGATAACAAACCAAGAATTCTGGTTCCTGTTCATTCTTCTGAAGCATTTGTAAATCTCCAGGTGCTTCTCCCCTCCACATGTTACTTTACGGACAATGTGGAAGTAGTTTTACCCTGGAAGTGCAGGCCTATGTAAAAGAGACATCTTGTGTTGCTTTGATGCATTGCATTTCTGGTTTCCCCTGTCATGGTTCCTCTGTTCTGTAAGCTCTTTTGCTTTTCGTTCCTTTACTAAACAGAAAGGGATCACTAAACTATAATCACTGCAATGGAAGAAATACGACTCATGATGTACAAAACATTAAGCTGTTTTCTACCTTATTTACAAATTATATGATAGTCACAGATAAATCATTCCAGGGGAAGGAGTTGGCAGAATCCATTCCATTATCTTGTAACGGATTGTAGAATGATAGAGAAAAGTTTGATGATTAAAATTAGATTCAATAGTTATTAGGAAAATGCCTTAAAATAGAAAATCTACTGTTTCAAAGTGGCTGGAAACTAGCCTATTTTCTAGAAGCTATTTTTTGGAAATGTAACTCTCCATCACAAATGAGGCACTTGTGGTTCCAAGTGTGAGTATATTATCCTATCTCCTGCTCTAAACTCTTTTCACTGTGGAGTTTGAGCCTCAATGACATTTTATCAAAACATGCCAATTCATTTTAGTTAGGCCACAAATAAGATACTCACACATGGACTAAATAAAAAACCTGGAGAAATATCTAGGTGATCAGTACGATGAATAAACAGGGTGTGGATAGTTCTTCCTCATAGTTAAAAGGCTGGCATCAGAAATGCTAGGGAGGGAAAAATCTTTCCATCACGTTAGTAAGGATTAAGGGAGTATGATGAAACCTAGAATAATAGGGAACAGCAAAGACTATGTGGTTGAAAACAAAGAAGAAAACTAGATGAAAGAAACCGCATGGGCTCATGACCATCTCAGATAAAGAGTAAGAGAAAAGCCCAAAGCTTAAAGCTAAAAGAGAAAGGTAGGTTGAAAATCCTGGATAATAAAACTAGGGGACCGCTGGGGAGAAACACTTTGGAGAATAAAGAAAAGGTGCCTGCATCAAAGATAGATGATACCGAATCTTAAACGAAGAGGAAAAAATGGTTGTCAAAGGGAAAGAAAACCACAGAAGCTAGAAGCCTAGTGTTGGAGAACATTGTTACAGATCCCAGCCTCTGGACAAGAATGAGACTGAAGGATAGTTTCACTTTTATAATTAGCCCGGTTAATTGCAGCATGTACAAACCCATCATTCACCCAATGTCTATAGCCCCGGCAAAATGAAGTGAAATGCCTACTGTTTGATGTGGTAAAAACAAAATGGGTTACGGAATCAGAAATCCGGGTTTGAAGCTGGCTTTCACTTGCTGTGTGATCTTTGCAAGTTTCTTAACTATTCGTCTTGTTTCCTCATCTGTAAAGTGAGGACAATTGCACCTTCTTCCTAAAGGTATTTTGAGGGAGGAATGAAATCAGGAAATCTCCTTGTGCCTGGTTGACACTAAAACTTCAATTACAATTTGTGAGGAGAACGGCACAGATTTCAATTGTTTCTGCCAAAGTAAATCGTAATGATGTGAGGGATCAATAAGAGAAATAGAATTCTAAAATTGCTTCTGTATCACTTATCTGGTAGAGGGGAAGGCAGTTACCACCACCACCCCTTTTTAGGAGAAAGAGCTAATAACCAAGAACAACAGAGATGGGAATTTGGGGCAGGCCGCTGGCAAAAGGTAGAAGTGTTCATCTCTTTACATGTCATCTCCCACTGTAGCATATAGAAACTGTGGTAGGCAAAACATTATACAGTTGCCTTTGTTTCAAAGTTAATCTGCAGTTTCAGGGATAATTTACCTGGGATAAAGTATGGTCTGTAGGCCACCTGAAGCATTACCTACTGTGGTGCTGGTTCAAACTGTGAAGTCCTGGAGTCACACCTAGACTTTCTGAGACAAATCTCTAGGTGCTGGGCCCAACAATTTAATGTTTTTTAGTAAGGGGGAATAAGTAGGTTTCAGTGGTGATCGGGTGGCATCTTTCAAAAAGAAAGAGGTAGGTTTGGCCTTGGGCCACTGCTGATGATTCTGATAACACTGTACTGCCTGTATCCTGGCTGGGAATTGTTTTCAGCAGCCCTTACTTCCTGTAACAGCAAACTGGATTTGGGTTCTTGGCAAGTTTCCCAAAACCTGTGCAATTATATACATTGGTAAAGGAGGTGACTACTTTAGCAGGGTCCAAATATGTGGCTTGTTATGGTTTATGGCTTGTTTATGGTTCCTCCTATTGGAAATAGTGTTACCACTAAAGGGTACAGGACAACCAGGGTGGGTCATGGAACAGTTAATAGGTAGGCCAAGAGGTGTATGGATTGAGTTAAGGTATATTGTGTTATTATAGAAAGGCTGCTCGTGGTACGAGAATTAGGATATGGGATCCATGCCATGAAAACCTCATGCATCAGGCATTCAGAAAACTATAAAAAGTAAGAAAATCAAATCGAGTTTAAGTTGATTCAATTTTACAAGCTGCATTTAGATCAATTCAGTAAGTTGGCTAAATGGAAGAAACTGAATGTCTACCCCATATAGTTCACACCTGGAAATTCTTCTACTCTTCTCTTAAACTTCTAAACTTGCCTCTAACAACACTGGCAATCTTCACTCAGCATGTCCACACAGAGGTGATCATTTCTTTCTTCGTCCCGTCACTGTGCCTCGCACTGTGCTGTATCGTTCTACAATTATGTCTTTAAACGTTTGTTCTATGTCCTAGAAAATGGCGACCCCCTTGAAAACAGATGCTAAGTCTCATTCATCTCTTTACCCTAAGTACTGAGCTCAGGGCCTGACACACGATAGGCAATCAATATATATTTGTTTAATGACTGATGTGATGGTAAAAGAAGTGGCACAAGTGTTCTCTGTCTTTACAGAGGACCATTTTAGTAAGAAAGTAAAGGCAAGTATATGAATTACTCTGTTGTAAGGTAGAGTAAGGTTAGAGTCATCAGAGATTTCATCTAATTAAGGGGATTTCAAAAGGCTTCACAGAAAAGATGGTGCTCAAGATAGGACTTAAGGAATTAAAGGTTTTCAACAAATGGAGTGTGTTTGGAGGAGAGTGGCTATTTCAGGTAAATGAAATAGCATGAACAAAGGTAGAGGCAAAAACTCAGGGAATATCAAGTGAACAAAGCTAAGGCCATTCTGAATAGAGTTTCTTGTAGGACAGGCAATTAGATTTTCTCTCTTATGCCATATATGACAAATGGCAAACTAAGACAAAAATACTGCAAATATTTTACATTTAACAACTATAAATACTGAAAACTGCTAAAGATAGCTTTTAACTCAGCAATGTATTGTGCTTCAGGAAGGTAGAAAAAGAGAAATATTTCAGTTTTGACTACATACTTGGGTTCTATCTAAGTTACTGTTTATGAGTAGCAAACTCTGCTTTCCAAAAAACTATAAGATTTGCAATTATTAAAGACATCATGTCAAATTTATTCTTGGCTTATCAGTGTTATCTAAATCCTTGCTACTCAAAGTAGTATCAGCATCACCCCAGAGCTTGTGGGAAATGCAGAATCTCAAACCCTACCCCAGATCTACTGAATCAGGATGTATAGATGAACATGATCTCTGGGTGATTCGTACACCTATTAAAGTTTGAGAAACACAGAAATAGTTGCATCATCCAAGGGCAAAACATTGCCTGGGAAATTTTCTGGTATAGTCATACTTAATTCCTATACATGGTAGAGTATTAGTATCAACCCAAGATGTTACTACATGGTAATCTGAAAAAGGATAATTGAGGGAAAGTAAAAAGGCTAATTGCAAACATTGACAATAGAAGACATTCTGAAGTTCAACATAAAATGGTCAAAAGATTTAGGAAACCCAAATCAATATAAATAAAAGGTAAGTGAAAACCATTTGGTCCATATTGGCATGATAGCGCTAATGTTATGGACTATCTTATATAACATTTTCCATCAGAATCTGTTAGAACAGTAGTCTAAACAAATCCCTTTTGTTAAAAAGAAAAGGCTTGGAGGAAGATAAAAGATAATTAATTATACCTGAAATTTGCACTGAACTGCAAATTTGAATAGTTAAGAAACTTGAACTGAGAGCAATATACCACTGAAAATCAAAGGATTATTGCAGCCTATTAACAGTAAAGATGTCTACTCTACTGGAAAAAATATCTTAATTTTTACAGTTTATGACTATGCTAATTCCCTAAACAGACATGTGGGTGACATTTATGGTAACTGAGGAAATTTTTCTCTCCCTTTAAGCATGAGAATTTGCATTTTCTAATGTCACATACATGGTAAAACATTGTCATGGGGGGAGCAAGTTATTCAGAAGTAGATTTAGCTTACAATAATATCAACACTTTTATTTCAAGCTCATTGATTTTTTTTTTGTTTTTTACCTTAATGAGTACTGGAATTAGTAGAGTACAAAAAGCCCTATATCAGTTGAAAAATCTTCTCACAACTCAATTTAATTTAATTTGAAAATAGCTGTTTTACTGTCTCTCAAACTAAATTTAAGAAATCAAACAGAGCATTAACATGTTAATTAATAAGAGGTTCAGTGGGAAGGTAGGAAATGATTAGTTGCGTTACGATTCCTTCAGACTTTCTCTAGGAAACTCATTAAAGGGCTCTTCAGAAGTGCTTTTCTGAAAAGATGACAAACACATGGCACATGTTCTTCAGAAATTTCAAGGTGTAAGGCCTATGTCTGACTTCTTTCCACAGTGTGAAGACTCAGAGGTGTGTTCAAAAGGGGAGAAACCTTGGTGGCAGTTAATAAATAACATGTAGTATGTCCCAGGCCACGTACATGCACCAGTTTGGGAGGGAAGAGGTCAAACTCAATGTACTCAAGGCTTGGGAGCCATTTTCTTTGGGTTGGCCAAGAAGAGATATTCCATGTTTTTCTTCTAGGAATCAGAGATAGATGAAGAATTCTCTAAATAACCTACATTTTATAGCTTTTTACACTTTGCAAGAAGTTTCCATAAATATTAACTCATTTGATCTCAACCACTAGGGTAACTAGGTAGGTGGGACATAATTCCCAGAGGAGGCAAAAAGCAGTCAAAACGGTCCAAACTCACTTCAGCTTTCCTGTGGCATGTGTTTATAAACTTTAGGTTCTTTCCCTTTGTCTATCTTTCTCTCCATACCTAAACAGACAGTTTTTAGATGCTTAAACAAGTATATACAATTCCAGATAAAATAGGCTTTAGATATTGTGATAGGAAAGTAAAGGAATGCCAGTTATGAAATCAGTACTCAACATACCGAAGTCTTATATTCTTGCTACAGAAAACCCCAGGATTGGATCTCACTTTTGTACCAACCAATGGAAGAAAGGGAATAGGTGGCATTTTAGTAGTGGTTCTCAAAAAAGTGTGGTCCTCAACCAGTAATATCAGCATCCCTTGGGAATTTGTTAGAATTGGAGATTCTTGGGCCCTACCCCAGACTTACTAAATCAGAATCTCTGAGGGTGAGGCCCAGTCATGTCTAATTTAAGTTCTCCAGATGAATCTGATGTCTACTTAAATTTGAGAACCACTGCGATATAGAATTAGTCCTAAGATAAAAGCAGCTAAACAATTACTTATAAGAGGATTATATTCATGAGATGGGACTTTTTCTATTTCATTGACCTTTGCATTCCTGCCACGTGGAACAGAACCAGGCATATATAGCACACACGCCATAAATTCTTATTGAATCAATAAACTATTCCTCAGGATATCTTACAAAAATTCTTGTAAAGTGGGTACTGTCTAATGTAGCAAACAAATTCTTAGTAATAAATAAAGCAACACATTTCATAGGGGTTTTATAATAAGTAGGGATATAGGCATGAGTGAATAAAACTAATTGCATGAATAGCCAGGACTTTGTAAGCTAGAACAGCTAGTCTCAGACTTGGCTGTTCAAACCTGGCCTGATCATCAGAATTACCTGGAGTGGCCACAATAATTCTGATACATTCAGTAGTCTAAAGTGGGACCCAGGAATGGGAATTTTAAAATATTCTATAAATGATAATTTATATGTGCAAATATGTGTATGTATGTAAACATACACTTCCATACACCCATATACTGTGTTCAAGAATTTTGTACTGATTATGTAATTTAAAATGTAATTAAATGTATACATATATTTAATTGGAAAAGTAACATTAGCTTCTTTGAAAAAAATTAAATGCAAAAAATTATAAAAGTGAAATTTCCCCCACCCATCTCTCAGGAAGAACAAACATTCACAGTTTGGTAGCTTTTTCTGAACTCAAATTTGTGTCTGTGTTAATACAAAACTATATGCATTTTATTTAAAATAGAATAAATATATATATGTAATAATATATAAATATTATATAAAATATAATAAATAGAATTATTTTAATTTCTTCCGACTTGCAGTTTTTTACTCAGTGTATCTTAAGCAACCTTCCTCACGTGACAATACATAGAATACATAGAGGGCTGATTCTTTTTAATGACTGCACAGTATTCTATAACATGCGTTAACTACATCTTATTTAATAATTTCTCTATAAACATTCAGAGCTACAAATAACAGTATAATAAATAAATTTGGAATTTTTTTTGCTAGAGAGATCCTTTAAGTGGAATTTGGAGTGAAGGGAAAGATATTGAGGACTCTGTTTTTTTAATAGTGAATTATTAGAATAATTTTAAATCTGTAAAGAAACACAAACTTATGAAAAAAATCAATTTTTATTTATGAAGTATCACAACTAGTAGTTCTAATTTAAGGAGCAGAGCAGGACTCAAAACAGGCTGTCAGGCTTCAGAGTTTGTGAACTAAGCCACTAAGCTGCCTGCTTGCACATTTTTAAACAAAGAACCTCGATTGAACTATTTAACAGTTCTTTGGTATTTCAAAAGTTGGGCTTAAGAGAACATAGCAGTTGTACAAATATCTAATCTTGATATTTTTAAAGTATGTTAAAGAGTTCTCAACAGGTAGATCGCTTAAATGGTTGAGGGGTTAGAAAACAGGGAAGAAGGAAGGAACCCTCAAAGAAATTGGGGTAGTTTTACCTAGGAAAAAATGTAACAATCTATATAAAGAGGCATAGCACAGAAGAAATAAGACCAGATGAATGGTCTGATGATCCACTGTCACAACCTAATTCTGTTTGAGGGAAGAAGATTTATAATGATGAGTTGGTGGGAGTCAACAAAGTTAAAAACAAAATTAAAGTTCTTTTTAGCTCCAGGTTTTATGATTGCAATAAACTAGATGACTGTCATAAACTGGATTAATCCTTGATGTACAAAGCATTCTTTTTCCCATCTTTTTTTTTTTTGTGGAAGCCATGAAATCAATTGCAAAAATATAATGCAAATTTAGAACATACAGAAAATACTCCTTTCTGGCAAATTTAATTTCTCATGTTTATATGAATAGAAAAACCAGAAAGAGCTGGCTTCTTTGCCATTATCTGCGATCCATATATTAGAAAGCTTTCTCCACTTTGCTAAGAAAGGCTCAGCAATCTATCCCCTAAAAGCATGAAATTACTGAGTGCTAAGTGGCAAATGGTGTTAGAAGCATAATTGTATTAACTATTTTCTACTTAACAACCTGGAACTTAGATAAAGATCGAAGTTTACATAGTTTTGATGGTGTTTATCAACACCCTGAAGTTTTAAAATGAAATGTTTCCACACCAGTTGACAAGGTTTCCATTTATGAGCAGCCCAATAAGATAGGCTGCTCTTTAGTGTTTATCCAAACCTGCAATTTTGGTGTAAAACTTTCACTTGCAGTGAATGATGGGACTAAGGACAGGTTTGAAACCTTTCCCCACAAATTGCAATTGGCTAAAATGGCACAATTTGATGGTATCTTATCTAGAGGGAAATGTCAGAAATTAGGCTTAAAAGTGAAAGACAAATGGACACGTGGGCAAATATGAGGCTGCTGAAAACCCCACCTTATACATGTTGTATTAGTAACTAATGTGCCAGACCCCAAAAGGAGATATGTGTTTCACCACATTTTACACTCATTCAGAATAATGAACATGGATTAAGGAAAGCGTTCGGATACTAGAAAGTAAGTTAATGTCTTCCACATTTTGATACAGTTGATCACTCTCTCCTTGAAACAACTCCAAGCGTGGGGCCTTTCTGAGTACAGGGATCTGTGCAGCTGCATTGGTGAGATGCCCATGAAGCCTGCCGTGCTCTGGCATGTAGCCTTGTTAATGACCCTCCTCCCTTTCTGTATAGACATGATAAATGAAGTAGCAGCCATTCTTACTCTGTCTGGGCTAGCAGTAGCACCACAGTGTGTTTAATTGGGGGACACGGCAGGGCCTCACTCATCCCTTATTTAGGTACAAATCACGTTACATTTTGGAGATTTGAAGTCCTTGAAGGTTGCCTCTCAACCTTGGGTTGTGGCAGTAGGCTAATAGGAAGGGGAGTTTGACTTCCCTGCCTCCTGCAGGGGCTCTGCATCTTCATTTTGCCATGGGCTCTGCAATTTAAAGGCTGAGAAGGGGACCAAGCTTTACATTTCCAAAAAAGAAAACCTCTTAATATGGGACATGGCAAGGAAGCAAGAGTGACAATGTTCATACCTCAGCCCCTCTCTTTTGCCAATGAGGTAGTGTTTTAATATTCTTTCACTTAAAAAAAAAAAAAAGACAAAACAGTTATGACAATATGTGACCAATCATTAATTACGGTTGTTGACACATGAGGTTTGCTAAGTCAGTCTCTGTAATTTCCAGTTTTCTTTCTGGAGGATGTTAGTGGCAGGCAGCAGAGTGGTCTCAGCTGAGTTTGGAGAGGGACGAAGACAGCAGAATATAAAGGGATTTAATTGTCCTTCATATTTTTATAGGTATTTTTCAATTTCTTGGCACATGGACAAAGCCTATAATCACATGCTCGCAAAAAAATTATAGATGGAAATATTTATATAGATAATATATAGCCTGATAGAGTAGATTCACCAAACAACATCCATAAAACCTTTATCCAGAAGAATGGAGGAAAGCTAAATAAATGGACCCTATGTAAATCTAAAAATTTCAATAGTTTGAATAGCAAAAATCAAAGTTACTCAGCTTTATCTGGATTGGATCAGCAATCTGGATGAAAACCTTTGTATTAAACTTCTCGCACACTAGCCTATGTTCTCATTATGAAATACTTCCTCAGTTTGTTCTGAGTTACTGGGAAGGACACTTCTCGGATACACAGAATGAATCTGGGAAATCAATCTTCAAAGCATGCCCTTGAGCTATCTGTATATGTATAGGTATTAACAAAAGAGGGAGAGGGTTAAAGGTTTTCCTCAACTGTTTATACTCACAGGATACATCCAGTATTATGGCAATGATGCATATTCTTAATAATTTCCAGAATAATTTAATCTGTTTGTTTGAAAGTTTAGATTGTCCTATGAAAATTTTCTTGAAGCAAGGGAATAAGCATCTGTACTTTATACACACATACACACACATGCAAAAATATTTGAACATATAGATTCATATATCCATGATGCCAGTTCAAATCCAAAAGCTATGCCACAGTGAGAGCTTATTTTGAGAATTAGAAGCTATGATTATCAAATATAGCATACACAACTTCAAAAGAAATAACCACTTGTCCTTAAATGTCGTAACTACTTCTATGTGTCCAAGTACAAAAGGGTGATTTTTTTAGCTCTCAAAATACATTCTTTGAAAGAAAGGAAATGAATTTCTATAATGATCTTAAATAAGCATATTTGTGAGAACAATTGCTTTGTCTTCTCAGCACACTATTACTGGGAACTAAGAAGGCTTGATTCTTCTCTCTTCTAGTAGTCCTTTTAGACATACACTTTACCAAATAGCAGTGGCTTAAAATACTGTCTTCAGGGCTGTCAAAAAAATAACAATATTAAGTGGCTATACACTGATGGTGTATGTTTCTTTGTTCTTAAAAATAAATTCATATTCCTTTTTTTAAACTCAACTAAATACTGAGCAGCTAATACATGGGAATTTTGGCAGTAAGGAGTTCTAATTTCAGCATTGCCTCTTGTGAGGATTACATATGACAATTCAGATAAGACTTAGCACAATGCTCGGTACCAATGAAGTCTCATCTTTTATCAGCCTACCTGAACATTTGAGGATATGGTTTGTACCCAGTCTATAGAGCTATTCTAGAAGATCACTAAGAATCTGAAATTATTATAATATAAGCTTGATCTCATAGTATATTAGGTAGGATATTCTAAGTTCTGCTGTAGAAACAAACAACCCTCAAATCTCAGATTTGAGGTGCAATTTTTCTCATTCCCAGCGAAGGCCAGTAGAGTCTCTACTGACCATAGTTACCCAGTAATCTAAGCTTGTGGGAACATCTCAAATGAACCCCCAGAAATTTCTTGGCAAGGGAAAGGAAATGCGATGAATTGATCATCAGATCTTAAGGCTTCAGTAAGAAAGCAAGACTCTTTTGGTCCCATGTCTCTGGTCAAAGAGAGTCACAGCCCATTTACCTACTTTCACACAGGGTGGAGGAGTACAAATATGCCCTGGTGACAGCTACTATCCCCTTTTAGATTAACTGTGAGGCAGATAATAGGAAATAAAGGTCTTCCCTATTAGATATTATGAACATATGCATCCCTATTAAGTAGGAATTTCTTAATATCTAGGGGGAAATTTTTGCTACCTACTCCCATAAGAACTGAAAACTTCCTCATAAATGAATATGACTAAAATCTGTATTTATAATTCCAAAGGAGTCATAAGCAAACTCTGACTAAATATCCAGTTTCTTTACGCCATTTGCCAGGAATTCAGGAAACAGGAAGGACATGATGCCACAGCACATCACTTTGATAATAAAGCTTGGAGAAATGTGATTTTCAAAGCTTGAACCTATCAAACTGATTATAGTATTTGCCAGCTCCAGTCTCACATATAATTTTTCAACCAGGACAGGATGACAAAAAAAAAAAAACTGCAGCAAGCAATGTGTCTGAGGTGTTAATATGGAATGCAGGTTCAGTTGCAGATGGGTTTTATTTTAGATGCAATGAGACTGCCACACACAGAAAGGCATTTAAAACATTACCTTAAGCTAAACAAACACCACTTTTCCAAGGTGCCTCATCATTAACCTTGGAATGTTGATATGCCCAGGGACAGAAAAGCAGAAAACAACAAGATGCAAGATGACAGGTTATAGAAAAGGCAAAGAGTATTTGGTGTGTGTGTGTGTGTGTGTGTGTGTGTGTGTGTGTGTGAGAGAGAGAGAGAGAGAGAGAGAGAGAAAGAGAGAGAGAGAGAGGCAGAATGGAGGTATTTAGCAATGGCGATGCTTGGTAGCTCCAGAATTTCTGATTATGTAGGGATCGTAGCATGTGCAATCTGATTTATATGGATAGGGGCTTGAAGTTGCATTTTGATATCAGTTTATACTAATTATCCAAATCAAAGAATCAGGATAGGTGGAGATAATGGGGGAGGGGGATATGGGTTGCTGCTTATTCACCCCGCAGATACCAACACTAATTGTGATCTTACATTTTCTATTTTTAGGGTTTTCCCCCTTCCCTACCCCAAACAGCAAAGTATTCATTGTTATTACAGAGTGCATAAGCCCCCAGTTTTGTTCTAAAATTGTAAACATCTGGGGTAATTTAAAGACTATTTCAGTATTTTTTTTTTCAAGTGTTCACAACAGTCTTAAAGTAGCTGCGTAGTATCTTTTCAGGTGAGAAGAAGTTGTAGTATGTGTTTTGCACATACAATATTGCTGGCAGGTCAGCCAAGTCAAATACTGTTACAATATGACAGTGTTGTCCTGCTGTACATTATATCAACAATTTTTATATAACAAAAACAGATTTCCTAGCCCTGGCTGATAGCGCATTTTCTCCAAGCAACTGTTGATAAAACACAATTGCAAGACAGCAAGAGAATTTGGATCGTCCCTTGGAGTTTGTTGAAATGGACTTGGCCTGTGGCTCTGCTCCTGATAGCCAGCTGTCTTTTCACTACCACATTTCTTCTTCCGTGAATGTTATTTATAGCTTTAAAATGTTCTCAAGGATAAAGTGGTAGCACACACAAGGCATTTTCGGTGCTAGGACGATGATGGAAGCACTCAAAGAAATAACTGTTGTACTAAGATAATCACTTTTTCATCCTTAAGGAAACCCATCATGAAGGAGCGAGCTGCCACTTCTTACTGGCTATTGCACACTGCAGACAATGCCTCTTCCTTCTGTTCTTTTAAAGAGGACCTCAAATTAAACCTATTACACCTTAGATCCCAATTACATGGAAATCCACAACCTTTCCAGAATATGTCTAAGCACTAACATGAAGACCCACTCCATTCAATATTTCTGCTAACTGGTTTAAAGTCTTGACATTGCCTGGTAAGAAGATTATAGAAATGCCTGAAGGACAGTTCTGGGTATAAGACCAAATGCCCGCATGTGCATTACAATTGCCAAAAAAAAAAAACCCAAAAAACTCCCTTTCATCTTTTTATTAATTGTATAATTAATGCATTCTGTGTACTGATAAGAATAATGCCATGTAATTAATTTTTAAGAATTAAAGATTTGCCTTTATCCAGCCTCATGGTCTACTTTCATGTTTATAGCTGTGAATATAAATCCTCTTATCTAATTATAACATGACTGGTTTCATTGTTGAAACAAAGCAGTTCTTTGTCATTTTTTATTTGATTATGTAATATTTATTTTATTATATTAATTATAATCTATCTAGGAAAAAAAGAAGACCCAAGGACTTAATATTTTAAGTCTTCCAAAGCTTATCAGAAAACTGCCATGCTGCTTTGGATAAGGTATGATATTTCATTTGTTTTCTGTGTCTGTTTTTGTCTTCCATGATTACCCATTCTGTTTACCAAAAGGCTCAATTAGCATTTGAATAGTGAGCCAGAGAGCAGACAGGTTGAGAATTCTTATAGAACTAATTTGGCAGCCCTTCTCTCCTTTCCCCCCTTCTCTCTTCATAGCCTTTTCTTTGCCTCTAATCAAGCTGCAGTTATTAAAGCCAGAATAAAAGACCTGATTTTCTATTACATTGATGCATGCTGAACAGAGCCTTGATTTGCTTTTTCTTTCAGCAATGCTAATTGGACTCAAAGGGGAAAATCAGCAATGGAACTAGCTTATATATATGTATATATATATATATATATATATATATATATATGTTTTTCCAATTGTTTCTTTCCTTTAAGAGTATTTCTTTTAATGCTTCTCATAAATAATAGGGTTATTTAATTATCAATGCCTCAGGTTGGAGAAGTTTACAACTGACAGAAAAATTTCTGATTTCTGCTTGGAAGAAAAAAAAAATGTACTGTGTGTGTGAAACTTGGTTTAAGCTATGCCTGATCAATATATAAGAAAGAATTAATTTAATCACAACTGTTTTCAAGTACTATTTGCACTTCAGATAGCTGGATAGCTTCCAGACTAAGCTGTCATCACCAGTCACTCTCCTTATCAGATAATGGTCTGGTATTGTTCATGAGACCATGCTGTTGAGATAGAACAAGTGCAGAACTTTACACAAGAAGCATGGTTGGGCTTCCCTGGTGGCACAGTGGTTAAGAGTCCGCCTGCCGATGCAGGGGACACGGGTTCGTGCCCCGATCTGGGAAGATCCCACGTGCCGCGGAGCGGCTGGGCCCGTGAGCCATGGCCGCTGAGCCTGCGCGTCCGGAGCCTGTGCTCCGCGTACCGCAAAAAAAAAAAAAAAAGGCGTGGTTAATATTAAATCCTCATCACTTTAAAGCCTCACTTTGAGCAGGAAGTGCTTATATTAAAAGTATGAATCAACAAATTAACAGAGTTGCAGCTCAAAAGAAGAAAAGCAAATTTTCAGGTGGGTAGAGAGGATTTTTGATACACTAATTTATACACAATGTGCTGTTTAGATGCTACATGAAGATTAAAAGCAATTTCTTCAGTTAGAGAAATGTTATCCCCTATGTCAATGTGCAGAACTTCCATTATTAAGGTGTTTATATTTTCATCTAATGCATCCCCTCCAATTATACATTTGGCAAGAGTCTCCTTGCGAACTATTTAACAGAAGCAAAACAAGACTTCATTTGGACATTTATGATTTAACTTCTACCCACTTCTTGAAATGAAGCTTTCTACCCACCCTAGGCATATCAAAGTGCTTTTATTTCCCAGAAAACTTCATGCTCTTGACTTTGGACCTTTGAACACAGTCTTCTGTGCTCTTGGAATCTTTCCTTTCCCCTGTGTACTTGGCTTCTTTCTATTCATTTTTCAAGGCTAAGCTTAAAAATTACTTCCTCTAAACGTCTTCCTTGATGCTTTATGCCAAATCCCATTAAAATATCACACAATTAACCCCACACTATATATAACTATAGGTTCCTTAACACATGTAGTCTAGCACCTGCCCCACTCTGTATTTATACCTTTACTTGTGAAATCTCTTACTATAGCCTCTGGGAACTTGTTAGAGCCTACCCGATTCATTTTTGCATTACCAATGCCTAGCACAATGCCTGGCAGAGTGGGCTTTGGTGAATATGTTGAAGTAAATTAATTCAAGATTTGGTCCAACTTGAAAGGTCAAAAATGTAAAGATAAATTTATTGATTTACTTAAAAAACTGATTCAGGTTTTAATAATTTATTATATTAAATCACCTGAGGATTTGAAATCATGTTATTGGCAAATGACATTTAGAAAACATATATTAGCCATCACTGTTTAATATGTCTCATATCGGTATATACTTTAATCCTTGGGTCTCTCTTCTCCCTCTTTAAAGTCACTGCAAACAACCTGAATCAGATTAATAACTCCCAAATTAATAACCACAGTCTAGACATCTCTTCTGAGCCCCAGATCCCTTTACAAAATTGCCTATGTGACATCTCTTCTGCAGTATCTCAGACATCTCATATTCCACATTGCTCAACTCATGATCATGCCCCCAAATACCTGGTCCCCTTCCACTCTCTTTTCTCAGTGAGTGGCAGTATCATCCATCCAGTCGTGCAAATCAGAAATCTTAGAGCCACCTTCTAAATATATAACTTTCTGGTCCAATCTGCTTATTTGACCTACTCCAATAGCTTCCCAAATTGGTTTACTTAAACCTATTATTGTCCTGCTCCAACTCAAGCGCACTAAGAATTGTCTTTCCACTGCCAAGTTTGAGCATTTCATCTCCTTGCTTAAAAGTCTTTAATGTCATCCCATTACTCTTAGGTTTAAAACAAAACTAATGAACCTCACCTACACCAGTCTTCAAAGTTCAGTTCTCCCTACCCCTCTAGCCTCATGTTATATTACATTCCCTATTGCTTTTCCTGTTCTTGTTTAAAGAGTCCAGCTTACATATCATAGGCTCTTCTCTCTCATAGACCTTTATACATTCTGTTCCTTCCACCCGTAACACCATTTCTTCACTTTCTTTCCCTGGTCAATTGCTCTTATCTTTCAGATTTCTGGTCAATTTTTACTTGTTATGGGAACAATCTGCTATATCTGATTAGGTCAAAATATTTTACTCTGATAACACATTTAATTCCCTTTTAATATTCCTTGTCATGCCTGTGGTGCTACCTTTACATGATTATTTGATTAGTAATATCTGTTTTCTTGACCAGGCTGGGCTCCGTGAGAGCAGGGCCCTTTGATTAGTAATATCTGTTTTCTTGACCAGGCTGGGCTCCGTGAGAGCAGGGCCCATGTGCAGCGTGGTAATGGCCCACAGTATCATACAAGTCATGTTCGCTGAATGGAAAATAAATAAGTGACTGTCTGCCAAGTACTGTGCTAAGAGCCTTAGCTGCTCAATAAATATCTGTCAAATAAATGAACTGTTCAGTAAGCTGGGTATTTGGTAACATGGAAAGCAACTAAGTATTGCACTTTTTTCCCCTCTTAAAAAATCTATTTCCATGATTTCTATGTAACCTTTTGAGATGAATTATTATGACAATGCCCGAAATGTACCTAGTATTATTATCTTATGAAATAACAATTCAGGAGATATCTGTGCACCTTCCAAGTATGCTTTATGAGGTGAGAAAGAGCCCGAGTACTTGAAAAAGTAAAAGAAAAGAAGGCAAGTAAATGAATATTTTTGGTGTCCCCACCCCCCGCCTTGGTCCCTTGCCTCCACATATTTTCTGATAATTCTGAAGATATTATTATCCATTCAGTTTTGAAAATAAGGAAGCAAGGTCCCTGAGAGAGTGAATGTTGTATTACCAATGGGTGGTTATACTGGAATGCAAATCTGTAACTATCCCCCTCCCTACGACTTCTCTTTGTATCTTACACAGGCATAATTTAACTGGTACAAGTATAATGTGTTAACCCAAACAAAATCGTTTCATCCTTGGCAGTCAAGTTTTTCAGTTTATGCATGTAGCAGCTACCTATTTTCAATTCCATTTTAACTCCATTAATAAATAGTAAGTAAGCTCTTGCTGGGAACGTATTTGTATTTGTTTTTTAAATACTTATTTCTCCCTGTTAGCATCTTTAAGATAATTATATTTGGTTAATTTGCCTCTATTTTTTTTTTCCAATCTAAGCCAGCAAAAATAATCTTTATTTACTTTTGATATGTGTTTGTAGTAGGTTTCATAGTGTCCCTCCAAAATTCATCTCCACCCAGAAACTCAGAATAAGAACTTACTTGGAAATACGGTCTTTGCAGATATAATTAGTTAAGGGTTGAGATAACGGTCATAATGGATTTAAGGTGGGCCCTAAATTCAATGACTGATGTCTTTATAAAAAGAGGAGAGAATACAGAGACACAAAAAAGAGAGTGATATGAAATAGGAGGCAGAGATTAGAATCATGTGTCTACAAACCAAGGAACGCCAAGGATTGCCAGCAACCACCATTAAGGTAGAAAGAAACAAGGAAGGATTCTTCCCTAGAGCATTCAGAGGGAACGCGGCCCTGCTGACAACTTGATTTTGGACTTCCAGTTTCTAGGACAGTGAGAGAATACATTTCTGTTGTTTTAGGCCAGTCAGTTCGTGGTAATTTGTTATAGCAACCCTAAGAAACTAACACAGTGTACTGAATTACAATAATCCATTTCGCTTTAGGGGAGTGTTCAGTTGAGAGATGCTTCTTAGATATGGTGTTCCTGTGGGGCCCCATGCATGCCACCTTTGCAAAAGCATATGGGGAGCTGACTCATTAGTAATGTTTTAGTAGCTTTAAAAGAAGATAAGCAGATTTCTAGGTGCCCAAGGACTTTTAAATCATGATGGATCTAGGGGACAAAACTGCAATTCACTGTGCCTAAACCTGGCCATCTATTTTAAGGAAGAATATAGATAGGAATAAAACACTGAGTTTATTTTTGAGAGGGAGCCTGAGTGGCTGGGGAACTAGTTGTTTATGGGAGACAGGAGGGAAAAGTAGGGCAGGTTATTATGGAAGAGTTGATGTGCACGCATTCACCCACTCTGCCACTTGTCATTCAAGTTTCCCAGCTGAAACAGTTTTTAAAAACAACCAAACTTCTATAAAGGACTAAATAAACCATCTCTGATATATAGAAAAATTTCTTCTCGCGTCCTATTCCACTCTTGGATCATTTTCTCCTATCTATGTCTGAAATTTCTTCTCTCAATTAACCACAGATAAGGATGACTTCTTTCAAAATCCAAACCTCTAAATTTTAGGAGGAAAAACACTGGCCCGAAGGTAAATTCATTCAAACCTCTCCGTGATACAGACCCAAGTGTGTATAGGGCAGACGATGTGCTGATCGTGCTCTTAGCTTCAGAAGATACAGATCGTTAAAACTCCTTCCCAGTAGCTGGGTTGTTTATTACAAAAGTAAGAATCACTAACATGTCCTCCTTGCTAGAACCATAGATCTGAAACCTCTGCTTATAAAAACTGATTTGACAACTGCGATACCATAGCGCCCCCTGGTGTTCCTATTCATATTGTCAGCTGCCTCTCGCAAACCATTTTATGCATTTCCCTTCCATTCTGGCCTCCTCTGACTTGTTTCTGATATCTAGGTTTCCATTTGTTTTTGAATTCTTCATCTCATCTTTCTGTGCTATTTAGCTACCAAATGGCAATTTTTAAATCTATTTTTTATAATTGTCATGTTAATATCATCTTTCACACTCAGGTGGTCCCTAGAATGACTGCTTTTATTTAAGATCATTTCAGACACTCTGCTAGAGCACCTTAGATCTTCTACCTCCTTCTTCTGAAATGCAGTTTCTACTTGCACAGATCCTTCATACAAGTCTCTCTGCATATTCATACACTGGTTGAATCAACTGCAAACAAAAGTGCATAAAAGCCAAAGTGTCATGAATAATTTTAGAAAACAACCATAGAACCGAATCAAAGCACTTGCAAATTTTTCCTCTTTCCAAACTAACACTCTATCAAAATAAAGGAGGCCACATTACCATTAACTAGTTTTTGTTGTTGCTGTTGTTTTATAAAGTATTTTTTATGACCATGCAGGGGAAGCCTCTATATAGTCATTTTCTCTGAGCCAAAACTTGCTCTGAGCCAAAACTCTGTCACCTTGGACAAAAGATCTTAGATACATACGTTTAATTTATGACTTGAGATATATTCTGGCAGGTGCCTGGAGCCTGAGTCATGGGCAATTGCAGAATCCTGATAAAGTAAGATCTAGACCATGAAGACATTTTCCTAAGTTAAAATAATGTGTACACTGGAATAAGGAGCATGTGTGTACGTTGACAAGAATGGATGTAAGGCTGACTAGCTTTTAAGACAGACAAGGAGGAGGGTGCTGTTTGGTATTTGTAATCATAAACGTCCATGTATGCCTTATTGGATTAGGAGCTGGTTGAAGACAGACATTGTAAGTAGTCTTCTTCCTGTTTCAGCTTCAGCACAAAAGGCATTTGATGAATTTTGTGTGGTTCAAAGAATTAATCCATGAATGAGTACTGCAGGCCCTTAATTGGCAGTATCCTTCCTTTCTAAATTAATCTTGTAGGGCTCATTCAGAATGGAAGTCAGGGCTTCCCTGGTGGCGTAGTGGTCGAGAGTCCGCCTGCCGGTGCAGGGGACACGGGTTCGTGCCCCGGTCCGGGAAGATCCCACATGCCTCGGAGCGGCTGGGCCCGTGAGCCATGGCTGCTGAGGCCTGTGCTCCGCAACGGGAGAAGCCACAACAGTGAGAGGCCTGTGAACCGCAAAAACGGAACAAAACAAACAAACAAACAAAAATGGAAGCCAAAGAAAAATAGGACTTCAAACATTAGCTTGCCACTGAATATTTAGTTAGTTTTATTTATATTTTCTCAAACAGTATGTGATACCTTTATAAAATACCCTACAAAGTTCTTGGGATAGATATAATAAATATGTTACCAGATTCAAATACATATACTAGATATTCTGGAAGTCAAAACAAAACCAAAAAATAAATCGTATATAAACTACTTAATTTCCAAATTGTACTCTACAAATAAGTCTTTTAAAAACTGATGAATAAATATTTATTAGCCAGTCTCTGTGGCTCACCTCTGTTGAGCAAAGCACAGTGCTGACATAGTTTTCAAGAATTGTGGGCCTCAACTGGTGATATAGTAAACCCTGGGGCTTCTGCTCTCAAAAATCTTGTAAAATAGTGTTTCCTGGATATCCCATCACTTGGTATAGCATAATGTGTGTGATCTGCTTTCAGCTAGGATCAAATGTGAAAATGAAACCCCTCCCACTATGGCAGCACTGGGCAGATACAGACCACCAAGTTCAAAGTCATGACCAAAGAAGACAGAGGAATGGTAAAGCACAGGATCCCAAAGGGTATGAAGGAGGACAAACCACACTGACAAATAACTAAAACTAGCAGCCTCTTTGGGATGACAAATAGCTAGGGGCAGGCCTTTTACAAAGCACATTACAGGAAGGAGTGCAGTTATTAGACATGGCCTTAATATGTACTTTCAATTGTTGTAGACGGAGAATGTAAATTCTATTGTTGCTTTGGCTCTCTGTCAAATTATAAAACCACATGTGCTGATGGTTAAAAAAAATTGAAAATACAGTATATCCCTGGGCTCATTCATCATCACCCCTAGACGGAACTACGGTGAAAAGTTTTGTAAATTTAATTTCACGTCATTTAAAACTGCATCTAATAAGCTTAAAAAGACATAAATTATTATGTAAAATAATACTTTATATCTCTCTCCCTCCCTGTGTATGTGTGTATAGACATATGGTTTTAAAAACATAAATGCGATTTTATAACATTGATATGAATATCCTGATAGAATTAAGTGACCACTCTAACAGACTTATAAAAGACAAAAGTACTAATTATGGGGCAGAAAGAAGAATTAGCAGACTGTATATGTATGTGTATGTGTATGTGTATAAAGATGGAGAAGCTGGACAAAAATGGAACTAATTTCTTTTCGGTGTACCTGAATAGGAGTGAAACCACTAAGTAAGGAAGAATTTAAAATGTGTATCAGAACTCTCTTGAGTTTATCTATATTTTGTCTGTTTTATTCTAGTACTGTACACCATACACTACACACAAATATATTCAATACTGAAACTTTGGTCATTCTCGACCTTGTCTTTCACAAGTTGAATAATTCTTTAACATGTTATTAGATTCAACCAACCTCATCTTATGATTACTGTCAACATTCCGATTCCTAGCGTGACATGATCTAGGAAATTCTCACCTGTCGTAGAATGTTGCCCTGACAGAGTTTATTCTTGTCTGAATATGCTCACATCATAATTATGCCAGCATTTCCTCTCTTGGTGTTCAGTGGGATATTCTTTCTCAAGATATTAGTAGGAGAGTGATGGGGGAAAATGTTCCGTGTAAAAATAAGTTTGGGGAAGATAGGTGAAACAAAGTTTCACAGTAGTTCGGGAATTCTGAGGCTCCATAAGATACTAATGTGTGTTACGCGTGCCAAAGAAAGATACGGGATGCCTGTTTTCCAAATGAATTTCTTCAAGGAGCCTTATTTTGAGCAGTGGACCTGTTTATGTCTTCTAGAACTAGTATTTGACAGAATCTAGTTTTGGAAATATTGTTTTAGTCCTAGTAGTATACAGCACATTAAGTTATTGAGATTGGGGTGATCAATTCAAGCATATTCTGGGAAAACTCAAGCTGAGACATATTTTTTAAAGAGGTGAGGAAAGCCCAGTAATTTCTGCATTTGCAAGATAAGTCCATCTTTTAACTTGTATTTTAAAAATATTAGTATATTAAAGTGCCAGTAATTTTTCTCTTAATTATCTATCTGGAGACAAACAGCTAGAAGTTGTAAGACCCCAAAAGGTAATTGGCAGGAATACTGATGATCTCTGTTGTACAAAGTTTACATCTATCTTTATGAAACAAGATATCTTTTGTATCATTATCTTATTTCAAAATGATTAATACTTTTTACTTCATTTTAGTAGAGCTTTTTCTTCTCCTTTAAGTTTATATTAGCTTCAAGAAAAAACTTACAGCCTAGCCTGGTGTCGACTTAAAAAATTTGCACGATGTGAGACTTGCGAGTTAAGTTTTATTTGGGGCAAAATGAGGACTGCAGCCCAGGAGACAGTACCTCAGAGAGCTCTGAAAAACTGCTCCAAAGAGGTGGGGGGAAGGTCAGTATATATGTGATTTTGGTGAAGGGGGAAAGCATGCAATCCAGCATATATTTTTTGTAGAAGTTTTCTGCCAGTCTTATGAAAGTTACTGCTAGTCACGAGGAGATGTCACCATAAAGGATCTTAGTGCTTTTCTAGATACAGGAATTGGGCTCACAACATCGGCTCCTGAAAATACCTAACTATCTGAAGACCTGTTCTGTCACTTTTTCCCAGAGCACAGAGTGCCTCACGTCAGCTCTCCACCCTGAACTCCTTTTGGGGGGTGTTGAAAATCACCAGCTGCAGCAGCTCATGATTTAATCCTTGTAGAGGTAGATGGCAAGTGCCAATTGTAGTTACACTGGCTTTAGTCATTTGAATTTGTTCTGTTCATCAGTGTTAGAAAATATTCATATTTTCACAATATATATATAGCATCAGATAGTCCTTTAAATATTTTGGACCATTTTTATTTGGTAGTTTTCCTTCTAGCAAGAGTTTTTGTTAAGTACAGGTGCTTTTATACCTTTGTCACTGATTACTCTGAAAAGAGACTCTCAGTTGGCAGCAGATCTACTAAGAGAAATACATTGTCATTAGAATCAAAGAAATATATTTCAGTGGACAGTATTTTTACTTCATGAATTCTTTGGAGTTGAATAACTTATCAAGTATAAAATAGTGAGGGACATGGATTCTTTTGACGGCTACATTATAAAAATATAACCCTTTCTCTAATAAAGTCATAAAGCTCACCATTTTGCACCATTAAATTCTAGACTAATAAAAGAGAAAAAAAATGGATTCCCTTTATTTTGATAGTAAATGAATGAATGTGGGAAAAACAGAATCGATTTTATTCTAATTTTATTTATCGTGTAAAGTGTTAAATGACAAAAATGCAGCTGAGTAAATTTAAGGATCAAATTGGCATTATTAAATGATTCATGAATTGGCCAGCATCCCATCTAGCAAATGGAAAGGAGCTCCACCGAGCAGTAGAAAAGGAAATGTTTTTAAAGGTGGAAAGGGGGCGGTAAGAAGAAATAATTAGCAAAGAATTCATTGTTTCAGGCAAGGGTGCCCTCCAAAAGGGAAGGGAAGGGAAGGGCTTATCAGGCAGATTACCTCACTTAGTGCTGACCAGATAATCCTGGGTTGACTGGTTAAAGGTTACGGGAATTGCGGGGATTGAAACTGCAATCAGGTTAAACTCTCGGTTTGGTGACCTACGCTTAGCACAAGTGATTCCACTTTGGGCCCTGTTGTCTCCTTTTTTTTTAAAACAATTCCCCTTTTTTGATCCGACTCTCAGCTTAACTGAGAAATACTATCAAAGTTTAAGGCATTAGTGCGACTCTCTGCCACTGCTCTGTAATTCTCACAGCTTTTGTTGATCCTGTGGGGTATTCACAGGTCACTGCAATTTTTTTGCTTAATCTCTGTGATATTCATAGGCCACTACTTCAGGCTTACAATCTTTTACATGGTCATTCTCTTAATTCCTTTTCTGATGTTCCAGTGTGAGGGAGAGCATTTGCTTGGTGGTTAGCAGCTGTGGCCACACATCTAAAGCTTTTGAGGGAATCTAATGCACCAGAGAGATTACTATAATTATTATAAGCAGGATAATTCCTGACGTGTGGAGTGCACTTTCGAGCCATAGTCTCCAGGACCCAAACCAATCAAAATCAAATGAGTCACAGAAAGACCCCTTGAAGGAGTCACCTTTTAAAGCCAAGTAACTTACTCAGTGATCTTATTTAATTGCATTTCAATTTCCCCAGAAGAGTTAATCCAGGTGTAGCAGGTGGTGTTGGCCACAGCCCTGTATCTCCCTACTCAGCTAAAATATAATCAAGTGCTATCCTGTTATCAAGAACAACTTTGGCCAGAGAGGCTAGGATATTTTGGGGGGGTTTGGGGTGGAGCTATTGCCTTAGCTATTTTCAAAAGTTGAGGAGAGGTTCCTGATCATATTCTCATTTACATTTATTCCTAACCAGAGAAGTATGGCCCGCTAAAGGAAGAAAATCCTGAATCATGAGCGCCTCCTGGTAAGTCCCTTCTAACTTGATGATGCAAATTTAGGGAAGTTGACCAATGAGGTGTCTTAGTTGGCTTGTGGAAAGTTAGGGGCACAGTTAGATAACCTAAAAGGCATTGTCCAGTTATATGCCAGCCATCTAAGCATTCAGAGGCCCAAAGAGAACAACAACTACCTCAGACAAAGGTAAGTCGTGCCAGGGCACAAACCACTTTTCTTAAGGTGGGGAAATGGATATATTTGCAGGGATTGCTGCATCTGCACGTTCAAGCTAGGGGTCGGTTAGGTTTTCTTCTAGCCTGAAATAAAACGCTGTCCTGAAGTCCGGAGGTTACCCCCCATTAACAATGGCCTGGGGGATATGGATGATGGTATGATCTTTCCCGGCCAATGCCAAAGTACAGGAAAGAAAGAGAAGAGAGAGTTTCATGTTCAGTTTAAGTATGAAGTCTTGATCCAGTGTCTTGGGATGAAGCATTCTGCCTCAATGTTAGCTACTTCTCTTCCTAGTCAGTTTGATTTGGAGGTCTTTAATGGTAGGACCAGATGTCAGGTGGAGCTTCTTTAGCTGTGTGATATGTACTCAAGACTAGAGTCCCTGAAGTTTGTTTGCCATCTGGGTATTGAAGAGGACCTGGTATAGTCTCTTCCAAGGAGGTTCAAGGGCAATCTTTGTTCTTACTGATTCCAACTCAGAAGGGTCAGAGAAAACTATAAATGTTAGTTTGGAGAGCTGTAGCCAGATTTGCAAAAACGTTGGAGTAAAACAATAGCTATCTCTAAATGGCAAAAGACTTAAAAAATGCCCATTATTAAAGATCTGATGAGAGTTCATGATCATGGAATTGTCAAGGAAATTTGGTTATTTTTGTGATATACAGCATTTCCAGATGATAACTGGATTTATGACTGATAACATTATACCAGGACGTATCAAATTTCCAGGAATTTCACATAATTTCTGGAACATTTATAACATATACCTATACAGATACAACATAAAGAAGGCTTAGTATTACTTCATCTTTGATAATACTTCCCATGTAATTTAACATATCAAATATGCCTAATTAGTTTAACATCTCCTTTTTTTATAAGAAGAGAAGATCCTTTTATGTTCCAGGAGCCCTCTGAAAAATTTCATAGTTCAAGGTCAAAAGGACTTCATTTAGAATTTGATTTTAGGCAAGTTTATCAAAACGGCTTTAAACATTTGTTCACGTAGGACCATAGTTCACTGTAAAACAATAGTTAGTTATCCATTTAACCAAAGTAACAATTAGAGACTTTGCAGGCAAATATAGAAAATTACATAATTGTTCAACAACAAAACAAAACCCTTAGCTCTTTTAGTAGAGAAAACTTGGTTTTAAGTAATTAAAGACCTGATGAAGACAGTGTGAAATACAATTATTTTGATAAAACATAGAATCTTTGTTTTTTAAGGCACATTACTTTTAAGAAAAATCCTTTACAATGGCTCATCAAGAGCAGACCAATAGTCCATAAAACTTTGTCTTTTTAACATAGAAAAAAACACTAGGTCGCTTTTCATACCAAAGAGCATTTACTTGATTAAATTCTTATCAATCTTAGCCAATCCTGACTGCATATAAAATTCCTCTCCCTTATTATGTCTAGTAGTTTTAATTACACATATTAGAATTTTAAACCTTTAATAAGTAGTGAAAACTGAGTAGTAAGCAATCACGAATTGTATTTTACATTAGCTTTCTGTAGCTTGGCTGATTTATAAACACTTCTTATGATTTCTAAAAATGTGATTTTTTTATAGTGTGGCACAAAACACAATATTTTGGTTTACTAATAAACCCAAATATTTTAAAGTCCTCTGTAAAATGAAGCAAAACATGGATAAATCTATGTTCAGTAATTAATGTTTCAGTATTTTATTTTATTTGGGTGTGATCTGGGTACTTAATGAATTTACCTTAATATTTAACTTAGCAAAACTTTAAGGTTTCAGGTTACCAAAAATTGGGGGAAATTATTTTAAAAGTTCACCTAGAACCTTTTACCTTACATCCATTTAATCTACTTGTTTTTAACAATTAGGTTTAGTTTACATATGAAAATTTTATCATTTTATTATTTTCATTACTGACAAACATTGTGATGTGAACTTATTTGACTAATAAACCCAGGTAGAATAAAAGTTGTATGTTTGTATTATATTCAGTATTGATAACTCTAAAGATATCCCTGTTTTACTTAAAACAAAAGACCTCAAACTAGCTTTTATTTACTAAAGATTAGTCCTAGACTACATAAACTTGAAAAGCATTTGAGTTACTTTCTGTTTTATTTCTTTAATTCATATAAATGCTTGCTTGGTTTTAAGGCATTTAAATAGAGCTCTTTTACAAATTAATTTTTAGCAATACTATCTGAAGGTAGAAAATAACACACATCTAAAACACACATATATATAGAGAAAGACACATGTAAAGTTCACTAGTTATGAAAAAACTGTTGGAATAAGTTAAGTTTATCTGCCCAGATGGCTAAAGCTTTTTCTACTAATATTTGTGGAGAAGACATATGATTTTTCATTTGCCAAATTTCAAGTGACCTTTCCCCTTTTTGTTTTCCTTTGGATAAGAATAGTTTCCCTGAAGTTTACAGAATATTTACATCTTAAAGACAGAGGAAGGGAATGCAAATTCCTCTCAGAAGAGCTTTGGTTTCCCAAGGCCAATATTTATAAGCCATTTGAGATAAACAGGAGAAGTTTGGGGATTGAGAAAAGGAGTAGGTGAACTTTGAATTGTCTTTAGAGTGGTATTTCTAGGTTTGCAGAGATTTGTAAAATAAGGACAGTTGCTCTCAATTCCTCAGAGAACTCAGCAGTAGCCTAAGTGACATTGTAGGTTGATCCACCATAAATCTTCGTAAATATCCTGTCAGTTTGATAGGATCTTTAGCCACAATTAGAGTTCAACCCACTTTTTCATCCAGGTATATTTTGTGGCCCCGAGTCTGACAGTTACTAAGCCAAGTACTCAGGATGCAAAATTCTTGGGTTTCTTTAGAAAGATTTTGGCCATTTTCGTAGATATTTATAGCTTATGGGACCATAGTTTTTAAATAGCTGTGGTGGTAGAAGGTGGTATACCTGACTTTGGAGTTTAAGGATTCTATTTTATTATTATTATTTATATATTTTTTTCAGCTAAGCCTTTGGGTCTCTAGGTGCCAAACTAATACCTAAAAGGGACGTGTCTATGGTAGCGGACTGTGTACAGAAAGTAAAATGTAGTCCATCACATAGAAATTTTCTTGAAGTTGGCAGGTGACCTAGTGTCAATCTAACCCATTCCATGACTAACTTATCCTAACGCAGGAGTCTTTGGGTGTGGGAGCAGCAGCTCTAATACCTCTTAAGTGCTTTATTCATGCTCGCCAATCTTTGCAGCTTTTTGACTTCTGCAGTTCCCATTAGCAACTGGCCTTTAGCTACACAAAATAAGACAAACACATGCACCTTAACATATGGCAGTAACCAAGAGTTGTTGCTGTGTCCTGGCCAAGAGAAGGCCCTGTGCGTACCACCAGTAATTCCTGTGGAAGCTGGGCTGGGGAAAGGCTTGAATCACCAGACCTCAACAACTGGGGACTGTGCCCTACCAATAACAGTTCCCACCTGGATCTCTGGACAAAATCCAGGGCTGGAGATTTTCCACTTGATCTGCAAAGCTAGGCGCTTGGCTCCAGGTAAAACTGTCTGCCAGGTCAAGCTATCCTGCCCTGTATTGGAAAGCCAGTTACATTGGGAGCTCAATGCAAAGAGAGCAGAGCTCAGAACAGAGAACTTACCCATGGCCCTCAAAAATGACAAGAAAGTGAACTCAAAAAGGGGTTCATGGATATCACTCTTGTGTTTCTCCTTATCTCTGCTGCCATCAGAAGTTTGCTTCAGGTCCCAAATTCAACTGAGTACATTTAAGAATCAAATTGGCTTTCTTAAACAACTTGTGAATTGGGCAGCATCCCATCTAGCAAGTACAAAGGAACACCACTGAGCTGTAGAAAAGGAAGGGTTTTTAAAGGTGGAAAGGGGGTGAAAAAAAGAAATTATTAACAAGCAATGCACTGTTTTAGGCAAGGTTGCCCTCCTAAGGGGAACAGAAGAGCCTATTGGGCAGATTACCTCACATAGTTGCTGACTGGGTAATTCCAAGTTAACTGGTTAAAGATTACATTCCTGGGGGGTTAAAATGCAATTTGGTTAGGTATTAAGTATTGATTTGGTGACGTGAGCTTAGTACAAGTGACTCCATTTTGGGCCTGTTGCCTCTTTTTTAACAAATGCTAATTAAGACACATTTATCTACTAAATGATTTAACATATATAAAGCATTTAACTAAATTTCTCATGCAATAATACTGTTTCTGTTTCTTTACCCTTTTACTGATAAACAAAAAACTCTCAAAACTTCACACACTAAAAGTAAATCATTATTTGAGTGAATAGAAAATAGTGAATAGTGAATAGAAAAAAAAAGTTACTGATTATAAAACATCAGCTGCCATCTGTTGAGTAGCTACTATTCATCGAAGATGTAACCCTCCGTTTTCCCAGTTGTTTCAGGGTAAATTCTAGAATTCACATCAATTGTTCAGGAACCCATTTTTACCTGAAGCTGAGGTGTGAAGTCAGCTGAACCTGAGTTATAAGGGTTAAAATGAAGGATAGGTGGTTTCCTCAAAAGAGATACTGGGTGCATATTACCAAAATAAGGGGGATTCATACTTAGTAGGAAAATCAGGGTTTTTACATCTTCCAACCTTTTAAAAAGAATCAACAGCACTTAAATATTTCACAGGATTTTAATCCTCAGCCTTCTTCCACTTGTAATGGTATGGGATATTAGTTTATTTAATGGCTTTATCTTGAGTTCTTAGCTGCTTTCTGGATCTTTCACTCCATCCCTTTGCTAGTCCCTTATCTTATACCTACCATTACATGTAGATATTTCCCAGCATTCCACCTTCTGCCCGTTGTCTACTATCTTCTTCCCTTAAACAAACATGCTGGGGCAGTCAGATTGTTGTTGATTACAATAAGGAGAATGGACTCAATTCTACAGCAATAACTTCCAAATTAGGAGCAGTAAATGTTCTCTCCACTTCTAACTTTTTTTTTTTTTTGGTACATGGGTCTCTCACTGTTGCGGCCTCTCCCATTGCGGAGCACAGGCTCCGGACGCACAGGCCCAGTGGCCATGGCTCATGGACCCAGCCGCTCCACGGCATGTGGGATCTTCCCAGACCGGGGCACGAACTCGTGTCTCCTGCATCGGCAGGCGGACTCTCAACCACTGCACCACCAGGGAAGCCCCACTTCTAACTTTTGAGGGACAGTTCTGGCCATTGTCCTGGCAGAAAGCTCAGGACTGAATCTGTCCCAGTGATTTCTGGAAATGGGCAAATAATACTATCCATTGAAGCTGAAATGTTTAAGGAAAAGTTAGGCCATCGGGAAAGTTTGGTTATTACTTAAATTTTATAGATCTATCAATTTCTCACCCAAGAGGCATTTTGATCACTGGCCCAGAATATAGATTAATGACGATCATTTGCAAATAGATGTTTTCTCTTACAAAAACAAAGTGGGAAAACCAAGTGTTCAATGCTTCCTACTGAAAGAATTTCAAAGAGGCTTATTTGCATTACTAAGTAAGATTAAGTTGGTATTCAGTTATTTTCTTTTGACACATGAGCAAATACTTACACAACATGTTTATTATGAAATTCAGTGAAAATAAATTACAAATAAGAAAGAAAAGATGGAGATTTATTTTGGAAATCTATTTCCATTTAATATTGTCCTGCTATTTGACATTAGGTAATTTTGTTTTACTAACAACTGAAAATCAAGATGTTCTGAGGAAAGTACATGTTCATATGAAGATGTACTACATATGTAAAAAACTTTAAGCAGCAAATCACATTGAAAATAATTCAGCACTTTTTATATCCACAGCTGTACAAGTTTAATTGAATATTAAAGTTTGAAATCCATGAATACCAGGAAATATTTTTAAAATTTCAAACATTTTAATAGACTAGTTTGTGGAAGAAAAGAGAAAAAAGTTTTGAGTCAACATTCTCTGAATAAAGAAGATTGAAAATGAGCACTTTTATGTGTGGCTAAGTCATCACCAGAAAACATAATAGCTACTTATCCTTGCAGTCATTCCATCATATATAGGCAATGGAATTTTGATCTCTTGGAATTTATAATTGAAGAGAAGTAATAGTGAAGAGGAATATGAGTTAATTGTCGGGTATTTAGGATGGCATATTTTATATCTTCAAGGTGCATTCTTTAAGAAAGTTACATAGGGCTTCCCTGGTGGCTCAGTGGTTGAGAGTCCGCCTGCCGATGCAGGGGACACGGGTTCGTGCCCTGGTCCGGGAAGATCCCACATGCCGCGGAGCGGCTGGGCCCGTGAGCCATGGCCGCTGAGCCTGTGCTTCCAGAGCCTGTGCTGCGCAACGGGAGAGGCCACAACAGTGAGAGGCCCGCGTACAGGAAAAAAAAAAAAAAAGAAAGTTATATAAATGTATTTTTGATACAAGTGACAGTTTCTCAGTTCAGTAATTTGTTACTACTCATTGTCTGTTTCTATTTTATTCAGGTGCTTGCAATTATTTTTTATATCCTATGTACAAAAATTATGAAGTATTTGTAATCAACATATCACTGATGACAAAGGTACAAACAGTTAAAGTTGCAAACAGGCATTCAGCTAATAATTTCTTCACTAGATCTTGGAGCTAGAGAGTTTACTTGGCTTTCATCTCCTGCCTTTAAAAGATTTGATGTTATGGACTCCCATCCCTAAAGATGTTACATCATATGCTCAGTATCAAAAAGCTAGTAAAGTGATAAGAACTTCGTTTTAGTTCCAGGCAGCATTGCACTACCTCATGCTTTAAAACAAAAACAAGGAAAAACAATAAAAAGCATTATACTTTGTTTTCTTCTAATAGCAGAGCTAACAAGTAAAATTTCACTTTTACCAAAAGCCTTTAAAAATTAACAGGAAGCGTGTATGAAATTTAATGACTGATTGAGCCATAATATATTATTCATGTAATGTTGGAACCATACATCATTCACCTGGATATAAGAAAAAAAAAATCTTTCTTTGCAGAATTATTTGAGAGAGCATTATGTGGAAGGAATCATTGGTCCCACTCCATACAATATTCCTTATCTCATTTTATGTCTGTGATGAATTTTAAGTAAATACTTAACTAGTTTTTACAGCTGTTATTATATAAAAGTTCACAAAGAAAAGAGAGGAAAAAAGCACAAAATTATAAAGAATTAAGATAAGTTACTCAGATTATTATGGAAGGAAAATAATGTGCCATCAGAAAAACAAGTAAGAGTGGTACAATTCTCAAGAAATCTATATTCCGTTTCTAATTTTACCTCTGAATGATGCTCTGACTTTTGAAAAGTTTCTTGGCTAACTTTTGACTGTTAACTGAGAAAATTCTCCTTGAAATGGTAAATAATAGTTGCCACCTAGTAGGTGCTAAATACTGTAGCGCTAAGATTGCTACTGGTAAATATTTTTAGTTTCTCATTATTGTCTTTGGGTTATCTTCAGAGCACTATATATATATATATATAGATGATTAAGCAAACAAAGTAGAAATATCCCTGTAGGCAAATGTAAATTATAGACAAAAATCCTTCTTACAAAGAGTGGGAACACAATTGGTCATATTCCTGCTACCAATCTGAACACAGTATTTCAATATGAGAAAGCTACCTGGATATATAGCCAATAATTTCTTTTTTGAGATGGCTAATGTATGAGCTTTTTATTATTTAAAATTTTAAATGTGTTTCTTTTTTTTAAATGTTATTTCTTATACAAAGTGTTCTCTTTTTTATTTATCCCCGATATATCTTTGTGAAGCAGTGATGACATTATTATAAATATTCATCATTATACCTTCAAAATAATTACTCTGAAAAACAGTTCCAATAGCTTTTTGAAGAAACACTTCCTCTTTTAAACCTAACCCAGTTATGATTATCTTTCCACAAGTAGCCCCCTTTCTCACCTTCATTGCAAGCAGGACTTGAAAAAACTATGGACCAGATTCAATTCCAAAATGCATTAAGAAGTAATGAATATTTTACTGAAGTATCAAAGGGAGATGTAGCCATGAGATAAAGCTTCCTAAAATCCTCTTTAAAACTCTATATTCTCCACTTGCCACCCAGAACTCCTTTGCCACTAAAACCATCTCATTTCCTACCTCCCATCTCCCTACCTGGTGTAGAGGGTGGGTGCAGGAACAGGCAGTAGGAGGTGGGAGAAACTCTCAGCTTCATGCACCTGATGAAATTACTCCACAGAGGGAGAGAATTTGAAGTTCTGTAAACTGAGTCTTATGATGATATGGACATGGGTTCAAAGCCCAGTCCTGGGATTTACCAGTAGTAGTACATTTGGAAAGTTTTTAATAACTGTGAGTCCCTCTCTTTTTATTTTCCAAGTTGTAAAAGTGGAATTTAATTTCTTACCTCATAAAATCTCTGTGAGGATTAGATGATATGAGGTAGTAAAAATGTGCAGCATATGCTAGACCTTTAATAAAAGTTAGCTTCTTTCCCTATTTAGACGTTAGTGAGCAGACTTCTTTGCTTATATCCTGAGGATACTGGATTCCTAATGCTTCTTGAGAATTTTGTTGTGCTCCTTTTTCTGTTCCACTCTGGTCCCAGTGAGTAAACCTCTTACTCTGTGTCCAGATGTCTCAGTGAGCACTGACTGCATATAATACTCCAACACAAATACAAAAAGTGTATTCCATACCCTGTGGAGCCAGGCTAATGTTTAAGAGCCTTAGCACAATGAAAATGATTTTTTAAAAAGAATTTGACAATTCTAATCTATTGAGTTAAGTGACTGTAATTCACTAGTCATTCTGCAGAGGGTTTGGTGGTCTGCCAACAGCAAAGTTAGTGGTTTTGATGTTACAATTTTATTTTGTTAGTTACAAAATACAAGATAAAGTTTAATGCAAGGGGCTCATCGTGACCTTGTCCTTTCTTTCTTTTGCTCTTATACTTCTTATAGTGGACATTTACTCTTTTTGTTTGTTTTATTTTGTTTATTGTTGCTACCATTCATTCCCACTTATTTTTATCAAAGCTCCTTCCCAACTCTTACTCCATACAAATTGAGAGTTATGAATCCTACCTGTGTCTCCAGGAGTGGTATTCTGCTTAGGGCTGGCCGTTCATACAATTACGTTACAGAAGCCATTGATTCAGGGATAGCACGTGATCCAAGAAGAGCAAATGCAACAGTTGTACAGATAGGAGAGAAGAAACAGCCTGTGGCATCTGGCTTCCTTTCCTTAGCATAATGCTTTATTCATGCTATGGAGCCTGAGGTGATAATAGGCTGGAGATGGAAGGGCAACTCTGTTGCTATGGAATGAAGACAGAGGAAACAAAGTTAAACAATGAAAGAAAGTAAAATTCCACCCCAGTGACATTGCTTGAAGTTCTGGCTCAAGCTGTACATGAGGCTGCCATTTGACATTTATCTGAGCCAATAAATTCCTCTTTGTTTTTCTTTAAGCCAATTTTAATTAAATTTCTATAACCCACAATATAAACATTCTTAAGTGATATTTCCTTCTATTCTTTTTTCTTTTTTAGTGAATAGTGATTTCCCACTCATTCTTTTCTGCTCTGTTTTGTTTTCTCCCCCTCCTTTCCCTTTGTGTACCATTTCCCTCCCTCTTTGTTACTTCACATGAACAAATAGCCCCACATGAACAAAAATTCTTAAAATTATTTATTATGATGTCTTTCTTTACTTGAGGTGTTACTTGCCTTTTGTATCTGATGTCCCTTCAAGGCCTTTAATTAATTTTTATCATGCTTCTTAAAGGACCTAGCATGGTACCATACACCCCCTATGTACTCAGAGTATTAATTGGAAATAATGATAATGATCAACCTCATGAGACATTTTAAACTCTGTCCTTGTTCACCTGGCAAGCTGTGAACATGGAAGATGGGCAGAGAACGATTCACTAGGAAGCAGAATTAATGAGCAGGGACAATGTCTAATTCTATATATTTTTAATCATGTCTATTACAGTTAGCACTCAATTTAAATTAATAACCTTAAGAGCAGAGTTGGTAGTTCCCTTATAAGTCAATGTGTTCTGTCCTAATAGGCAATGAATCATTAGGTCACGACAGTCATATTTTTATTTGTTCTTTTTCCTTCTTTCAGCTTTTCCATAGAAATGCTGAAGAATTCTTTTAAAATACTTTAGAATAATCACCATTTTCCCATTCCTTCATGTCTTTAAAAAGCAGATCACATACTGGATTCTCTTCTAGGGCATTTCTTAAGGATTTATAAAGCCATTTTCATATAACCTTGACTAACCATCCTCATTTTTATTCTGAGAGACTTCTCACCTCTCTGAGTTGCTATTTCACTTGCAGAACTGTGAGCTGGGAAGAACCCGACATGGTGAAAACAAACGTGCACATTCTGGACATGGCATACAGACCTTTCCAGGATCAGTCTGATGGCTCAGAGTGGGGATCAACTAAATCCTTTGTTTTTCCCTTTTCTCTTCCAGTCTTTGGCAATGTGTATAAACACACATGAGGGTTAAAAGTAATTACAGAGGGCTTCCCTGGTGGCGCAGTGGTTGAGAGTCCGCCTGCCGATGCAGGGGACACGGGTTCGTGCCCCGGTCCGGGAAGATCCCACATGCCGCGGAGCGGCTGGGCCCGTGAGCCATGGCCGCTGAGCCTGCGTGTCCGGAGCCTGTGCTCCGCAACGGGAGAGGCCACAACAGTGAGAGGCCCGTGTACCGTAAAACAAACAAACAAAAAGTAATTACAGAGCTTGCCTTCTCTTTCAGTGGCTTGTCACCAGGAGATCAGCGGAGATTATATATATTCTTTGGATGTTCTTAAATTCTACTTTGGATGTTAATTTTCCACACCCCTTTTCCCTGGGCCAGTTCCACTGATGCAAACTACTCAGTATAATTAAGACTTCTTCTCCACTATATGACAAATTTATGCTTGTTTAAAAAAAAATCATATAGATACATATATGGATAGAAAAAGACTGGAATGAAATATGCCAAATAATATATTTGGTTTCTCAGAATGCTAAGCTGGGTGATAGTTTGTTTTTTGTTTTTTTAATACATTTATTTTTGGCTGCGTTTGGTCTTCTTTGCTGCTTGTGGGCTTTCTGTAGTTGCAGCGAGCAGGGGCTACTCTTCATTGTGGTGTGTGGGCTTCTCATTGCGGTGGCTTCTCTTGTTGCAGAGCATGGGCTCTAGACGTGCGGGCTTCAGTAGTTGTGGCACATAGGCTTAGTTGCTCTGTGGCATGTGGGATCTTCCTGGACCAGGGCTCGAACCCATGTCCCCTGCATTGGCAGGCGGCTTCTTAACCACTGCACCACCAGGGAAGCCCAATAGTTAATTTTTTAAATTTTACTTTCTACTTTTCTACATGTCTACATTTAATAAACTTATGTTAGTTTTTCATAATAATCAAATAATAAGTAAAAAGAAAACATTTTTCATTCTAATTCCCTGATATTTTTTCTTTTGTGTCCAAAGATTTCTAAGTGATCATGCCCATCACATTGTATACAGACAGTTTCCCTGAATTAACTACAAGAGTAGTTCAGAGAAAGATTATTCAGTTTAAAATCGTAATTTCATTGCTGCCTGCTAAGGCTATGGCATAATTTTTCTTTAGTTAAATAACATTTTCTTCTTATCAAATGTAGTTGGTGGGCTATTTGTTTCTGTAGAATAGGCATTGGACATGGCATAAAAAGAGTAAGGCATAGAAACACAGTAAGAATTTTGGAGTGTCTAGGAGCTTCCTAAAAGTGAATGGATGTGAGTGCACTTCCCTAGGAGGCTGAGAAGTGGAAGATGGGCAAGAGAAGTTCTGAGATTTCCTAAGGAAATGTGGAATAGAGACTCCACCCACTTTCTTCTTAGTTGAAATGCACTAAGGAGAAAATAGCATAAGATCCTTGTCTATTAAGAAGATGGGGAAAAGTAAAAGTAGAATTCAAATGAACTGATTCCTTGTTCAATTTCTTTTTTAAAAAATAAGTAGGTAGGTACTTCCTCTCTGCAGTGAATTTTAAAATGTATAATTCAATACAAGCTAATTAACATGCAGAGAGGCATGATATAAAATTGATTTATATATACATATATTATGTCTTTAAACTGCTTTGCTAAGGTGAGTGTTCTAGTGAATCTTGTGCTTGCTGAAGACAGTTGAAGTCTTGACTGGTGCTGGGATAAGGCTCATTTAGGTTCACCAATGTGATATGATAGAATATTTTATAATTTTGCTTTTTTGAACAATTTTTGTTGGTTAATAATGCTATCCACAGAAGAAGATATAACATGATGAAAAATCCCTGAAAACTCTGTATTCAAAAAGCAAACATATGAATCTTGTTTGAAGGTTTTTTAACCTTTGACATTTATAACGGATTTGATAAAGTTGTTTGCTTTTCTTTTTTCAGCTATAAGGGAAAATGACTCCCAGCTTCATGGTTCCAGAAAATGGAATCTAAGCCAATGAAATTAAGAAAGCTCTATATAGGATAGTAATATATTATGGCAAGGCTATCTGAAAAAGAGCCTTTTCATTTACAGTAAGATGTATTGACACTCTACTTTAATCCTTGGGATACACATACAAAGTCACTGTAAGACGCTTTAGGCATATGTAAGGCTAACTCTTATGTTTTTAAGTTCTTGTTACTACAGTAATGAACTTCAAATACATCAGATAGAAAAGATCAGTCACGAGCTTACACACTTAGAAGTATCTCTGCTAGGAGCGCAGACTGGACTTGTAGGGATACTTTATTACTGGTCTGTAGGGGGAATCTCCTCTGAAATAGGATGAAATGTTAGACTCTTCTTTCTTTTATGTATTAAGGTAAAGGAACAATTTTAGTGAACTATGTAGTAAGTGACTATTCCCTACTGGTCACAGAAATTTAAACATTCCTGTGCCAGTGGTCTTGGCCGCTTTGAACTTTTAGTTTCTTGAAAATTGATGCATTCACACATTATGCCATTAAACAATTTTGTTTACCTTGCTCCTGAGATAAAAAGAACAGCCCCGTATTATACAAAGTGCCTTCAAATGGAGTAGTAGTAGCAAGAAGAGCTATTACTATTCGGGACTGTTCTGGAGTTTTTTGTTTTTGTTTTTCTCTGAAAAATACATCAGTGATTAATTATGTGTTAATTTTCATCGTATTAAGACAACAATCAGATCACTCAAAGTACCTACTATACACAGCACTGATTCTGTTGTAGGAGAAGGAAAAACACCTTCCTTTGTGATACAGTGCATTTTACTTTACGAATATTGTTAGCAAAGAATGAAAAACAGGAAAAAGAATAAAACTTCCATTTGAGCTTTTAAAGGATTTCGGAGCCCCACTTCTTTTTTTTTTTCCTGATGCATCAATCAGGAAATGTGATTATAATTCAGAAAGAATTATTCACTCAACTGTATACACAAGTAAGAGGTTTGACTGGGCTACTGGCTTTGAGGTTCAAGTGGCATTTACAAAATCAAAATCACAAGACAGGGCTTCCCTGGTGGCGCAGTGGTTGAGAGTCCGCCTGCTGATGCAGGGGACACGGGTTCGTGCCCCGGTCTGGGAAGATCCCACATGCTGTGGAGCTGCTGGGCCGGTGAGCCATGGCCGCTGAGCCTGTGCGTCCGGAGCCTGTGCTCTGCAACGGGAGAGGCCACAACAGTGAGAGGCCCGCGTACCACAAAAAAAAAAAAAAAAAAAAAAAAAATCACAAGACAGAACAAGGTTACCATTACGGAGGCACTGAGACTCAGACAAGTGCCCTCGGGGAGTTAATATGGTTAAGGTTATCCATGTTAAGCAACATCTTATAGAACATTCTATCTTGAGTATTACTTCTATTTACAAGAATGGGCTAATTCATTTATGTCAAACGTGGCTTTTGGGTATTCGGTTTTTTTTAATGTCACCAAAATTATCTCAGAGGAGCAGCTCTGATGGGTCAATCATTGCAGATGGTAAATGCTTTGTTAATTATACAGAAATTTAGAAACAATTGTAGAATGTCTTGCCTCAGGAGAAATTTCTCTCTTCCTGTTTGAGAGCCGTTTCTCCCAACCGAATTAATTTTGTGTTTGTGAACAGATAAGAATCTCAGCCACGTGGTAGAAATAACTCCTTGCTCCTTGCTCAAATACGCAAGTGTAAATAAGCAAAGGATATCACAAATAAACAATGCCATTCTTTTTAAATAATGCAGTCTGTGTAATTAGGAGTATGCAATTACAACAGTGTACAGCTCTCAGTGTAACAATTAGGTTTTCAGTAAAATGTAATTTGTTCCAATGTAAATGTTTTTCCTCAATTCAGAAGATTCCCTTGAGTTGTTTCAATAAGCGTATTTCTGCAAAGACATGCAGTAGTGCACTATGTTCCAATATACAAATCAAAGAGGACAACTATATTATAATAAGCTACTGAAATTTTTGAAGTATGGGTTACCAGTGTTGTTTTGAGATAGGAAAGTAGGGGCGATCACTTTCTGGGAACTGTTGACTTACAAGAATGTCTATGCGGTAGATATAAAATATAGATGATAAAATTACTATATATATATAAATTATTATATATATATATACTATATATATATAATTAGTATGTATATGTGTATATATATTCCTTCTTATGGAAGTCACAGGTATGTATATATACCTCTTTGTGATGTGACTTCCATAAAAAGGTAGAGTCTTGAATCTGGGCTGGCCTTGTAACTTGCTCTGACCACTCTGGTGTAAATGATGGTATTTGACTTTTGAGGCTAGGTTTTAAGAGACCTTGGAATGTGGTCCTGAGGTCGCCATGCAAAGAAGCTAGACTAGCTTATGGAGGAGGAGAAGCAGGTGGAGAAGAGGCCCCCAGTGACAGCCCACAGCAACTGGCGAACATGTGAATGAGGTCTCTTGGGTCTTCTAGCCTCACTGACCCCTAGCTGAATCCTGGGAGCTGAGTAAGCTCAGGTGAAATATGCAGGTGAACTGTCCAGTCAACAAATAGAATTGAGAGAAGTAGCTAATTATTGTTGTTTTAGCTTCTAAATTCTATAGTGGTTCTATGCAGCAAGGCCAATTGAAATAGTTGAGTTTTCTCTTATCACAGTGTTTGGTGCCACTGTTTAACTGACTTTGTTTTCCCAGTCAGTTAGGAACTTATAAAGTTTACATACGGAATTGTGAAACACCATGACATTTTTAGTAGAAAGAAAAATGACTGAGAAAAACAGAACCTTAGTACAGTAACATTCAAAGTAAATTAGAGACTAGAGATCATCTAGGTCAATAGATTGAAAAGCGTACTTTTCGGATTACTAAACCAGGGAAGATGAAGATATTCTTTAGGGCTATTCCAGTGGGTATGATGGAGGAAGATGGTCTGGATTTCTCATGCCAGGTTCAGCCATACCAGCTCTATTTTTATTTGTTGTATTCCCATGTGCAGAAGTAATTCTCTGAGATAAAAAATGTAAAACCACTGCAGTCCAGCTCTCAGACTTTCCAGAGGAACATGTTAAGGCCCAGAAAGAAGACGTAATCAGTGTGAAAGTTTACCCTCAGTATGACACAATACTTCATCATAATGATGTTAATTTGTTTGTTTCACACAAGTGTGAAACCCCTCACTGATTTGGCTTCTATCTACTTCTCTAGCATTCTTTCTGTCTCAGTCTCATGGGTCATCAGACTCCTACCTTGAAACTTTCTTTCCCCTAACTCAATCATGGAGCTCTAATACCACGTACAAGTTTCTTTCTCCCCATTTCCCTGTCTTAGAACGTGGTGTATTGCTCCATTCTGCCTGAATCATCTCTATTAGGAAACCTTCTCGGTATCGCCCCTTCCCCATCAACCCAGGCTGTGTTGGGTGTCCTCTTTAATGTTTCAATTGCCTCGTCTTTCTTTGCATCACAAATATGAAGGCTTACAGGTTGTAGTAAACTTGTGTTTGCTTTTCTTGTACTAAAGACTGAAAGACTCTGAGGGCAAGAAGCATGACAAATGTTTGGTATCCCCAGGGCCTGGCATAAACAGAAGGCATGCACCAAATATGTGTGGAGTGAAGGGACAGATGAATGAATCAATGAAATTTCTAAGTGAATGAGGGGTTTCTCTTTCACCAAAAGCATCAAATGAAAGATGAACTACACGCTAGTAATGTTAATGTTGGGATTAAAAGGGAAGTGGGAGAAAGATTGTGAAGGGCCTTTTATATCACGTGTAATAGGAGGACTAGAGAAGATTTTAAGCAGGGGAGGATACAAAAAAGTACCTTTAGAAAGATCTTTCTGGCTGATCTGTGGAATTGTAATTTCTTAACATGCAAAATTAGAAATAAAGAGATCACTTAGGAAGCAGGAAACTTTCAGTCATTTTGCATAGTTTCACCAATTAAAAAAAGTGAGAAGTAAAAGAAAAGTGAGATTTGGAAGCAGAAGCCCTGAGTTTAAATCCTGACATAGGGTATGGCTTCTACCATACACCCTAGGCCCATTATGTATTTTCTGAGATCCTCAGTGTTTTCACTTGTGAAATGAACATTATAATTCAAGCTTAACAGGAATAAAAAGATTAAATGGGGGAAACATGGTGGGGTATTGTAAACTATAATGCATTAACTAAATATGAGTTATATGATTGAAACCGATAATTTTCATTTTAAGCTGCTATAGTGACATATGTTTAACCCCCAAATCCTATGAATTTAAGTTTTATATTTAGCATTACAGAGACTCTACTAACATATATCTGATTGGTTCTCACTACACTACAACACTAAACTGGAAAAGCACACAATAAATGGAAAATATCCCAGTAAGAGGAAAAATCCTTGAAATCAGTTATCATGTTTATTTGAAAACTATTTGTTCCAGTTGTCTATTGCCATGTGCAAATCACTCCAAAATTTAGTGTCATAAAAAACAACTAATTATGCTCATGGATTCTGTGCGTCAGGGGTTTGGACAAGATGCAGTGAGAATGGTCTGTCTTTGCCATATGATGTCTGAGACTTCAGCTGGGGAGATTCAGATGACTGAAGGCTAGAATTATGGGGAGGTATCTAAACTCACATTTCTGAGGCTTGGACTGGGAAGATTGAAAGGCTGCGCACAGCTGGGCCTATTGGCAGCCTTCATGGAGCCTCTCCATGTGCCCTGGGCTTCTCTCACTATGGCCATCTTGAGGTAGTCAAACTTCTTACTTGCAACAAGAACAGGTGTTCTCACAAACAAAACAGCAGGTGCATGGACATTTGTCACTTAGCCTCAGAAATTACATAGGGTCACTGCCACTGTACCATATTGATCAAAGCAGACCCAGGGCAATCAAGAGATTCAAGGAGAGGAGAAAAAGACCTCACTTTTAATGGGAGGCATTCATGGACATGTTTTAAAATCTCCACACTGTTTCACGGATGGAACTTAAGAGGTGAATTTTTTAAGTAAAATATATGCTGATCAAACCACATATTATCCACATGAAAGTCATTGAAAAGAAAATAAGGATTTCCTTTGAACTTTAGTTTTTGTTTTTCTGATGAATTTTTCCCAGTGTTCCTCAATAAAATTGAGGTAGAGCGAAAAATGTAGTCCCCTGCAACACTGAGTAGGTCTGATCTTGCAAATTTATGTAAATTTTATTTTATAGTAATAATAATGCTTTCAATAATGATTGAGATAATTACAGGTATTATTAAATAACAACAGTTCAAAGTGGTATACAAATCCATTTACATATATTACAAGCTCACAACTTTAAGATGTACATACTCATTGTACCCATTTTAGAAATAAACTAATGAGGTTAGATGTTAAGAAATTTTTCCAACTTTTCTGTGTAATAAATAAAAATTTTAAATAATAGGTAATAAAATTTTAAATATCATTTTATAAACTTCAAAAAATGCATATTAAAAAGCAAAACAATAAACCCTCTTTAAACTAAAGTTAGAGCCACATGCACAGGGAATGTGAAAGTTCCTGGTAGAGGCAGCTAAACCAGACTGAAGAAATAAGAAGTTCCCTAGAGGGAATGGCATCTGAACTTAACCTTAAAGAGTAAGTAGTATTCATCTGGACAGCAGAGTAGACCATTCTGGTTTAAGAATGTAAATTAAGGGAGTGGTGAGAGACCTTGCTGGAGAGGTAGGCAAGAGTTAAATAACCAAGGAACTTACTTGTCACATTATATGTATTAGCTTTTATTTTCTAGTTAATGGGTGTAGTGCCCAAACATGGTAGTTTGTCTTGGACATCCTAGTCTGCCTATTGTTCCAGAACAATTAGTAACTGTGCCCCTTTCACTCACAAAATGCTCTAATTTCCTGTGGAAACAGAAGAATGGTGTGGCCCCTTTACCAGTCATCAATATTCTTTACAAAGAGGAAAGACATTTTTGACTTATGATTTAGAGAGATGATTTGCAAGGCCCTGGAAAGAGTGAAATTGATCAAGAAAGTTTTAGGCACACTAACAGACGTAGTAAGGTAGATAGCTGGGGGGAAGCAGCCGCAAGGCACAGGGATATTAGCTCGGTGCTTTGTGACAGCCTGGAAGGGTGGGATGGGGAGAGTGGGAAGGAGGGAGACGCAAGAGGGAAGACATATGGGAACATATGTATATGTATAGCTGATTCACTTTGTTATAAAGCAGAAACTAACACACCATTGTAAAGCAATTATACCCCAATAAAGATGTTTAAAAAAAATAAAAAATAAAAATAAAAATAAAAAAAAAGAAAGTTTTAGGGTTGACTGCAGAGATTCATGGGAGAAATTTTGAGATACTGAATTGTAATAGGAATAAGATGAAAGGTACAGATTGTAGATACCTAACCACATTTGTTGACTGGCTAGATGTAAAGAATGAAGGAGAGAAAAGAGGCAGCCCTGTCTCCTAGATGTTTTATGTAGGTGACTAGGTGGTGGTTAGATCTGAAATTGAGGTAGAGAACATCTTCCCTGTCATCTGTTTTGGGTTTATTATTGGTGATGGGTTTGGAGTGAATGATAAAACCCATCTTAAAGGATATATACTTTGTATGAATAAAATGAGACTTCTTGGATTTTATATAGAAATTAATGCTAAAAATAAAATAGAACAAGTATAAGAAATGAGGTGGATTTGATAGGGTACAAAGAAAGCAGCTTTATTCTTCTTTCCCACTATATTCTCTGACCTGAAATTTCAGGTTGGTCCTCAAAGCTTTCCCAGTAATTTCCAAGGTTTCGACAAACGTCCTCATTAAAAATGCCCAGTCCACACACAGCTGCGCTTGGGTGTCCTTTCTCTCTCTGACTCCATTTTCTCCGCAGCCGGGGGCTGGGGTCTCCTGTGGGGTGCCCAGCGGTACCCCAGATCTCCCTTCAGGGCCAGGATGAACCCCGGGGAGAGCCGGGAGCAGGGGAGATGGGCGGGGATTGGGACGGAGGGAGCAGCACACCCAGCGTTGGGGAGCCTGGGGGCCCTGGCGAACCTCTGGGTGGTGGAGACCCTGGTGGGGGTAGCGGGGTGTGGGGAGGTCGCGGGGACATTCTGTAGCAGGTAGGGACCATCACTGACCAGAGCCTGGACGAGCGAGGCCCAGGCCAAGAAACACGCCCTAAACTGCCACCAGATGAAACCTGCTCTCATTAACGTCCCTCGTGAAATCGAGGAGAAAACTGCACTCAGCATTCGAAGCTCCCAAGAGGAAGAGCCTGTGGACCTACAGCTGATGCACTTGGACACCATGCTTCTGGCAGAGGGTGTGGCTGACCCCGAGAAAGGGGATGGCTCAGGGTCAGCAGCTGCCACCACTGCAGCCTCCTGGGGAGGTGTGTCCCCTAACAACCCCATCGAACACTTGGACTATCGCAGCAAACTTGCCCAGGTACGCCACATGTACCACTCGGAGCTGGAGAAGTATGAGAAGGCACGAAGCAAGTTCACAGCCCACGTCATGAAACTGCTGAGGGAGCAAAGCCACACGCAGTTCATAGCACCCAAGGAGACGGAGCACATGGTGAGCGTCATCCACCGAAGTTCAGCGCCATCCAGAGGCAACTCAAGCAGAGCCCCTGCAAGGCGGCCATGATCCTGCATTCCGGTTCCTGGATGCCAGACGAAAAAACCGTAACTTCAAACAGGCCACTGAGATCCTGAATTAGTATTTCTACTCCCACCTGAGTAACCCATATCCTAGTGACGAGGCTAAGGAGGAGCTTGCCAAGAAGTGCGGAATCACTGCCTCTCAGTCCCCAACTGGTTTGGCAACAAGCAGATGCGCTATAAGAAAAATACTGGAAAGTTCCAAGAGGAGGCAAACATCTAGGCCATCAAGACCGCTGGTGAAGCCATCTGGTTCTGGGCTTTTGTTTGTTGGAAGATTTTTAATCACAGTTTCAATTTCATTACTTGTGATTGGTCTGTTCATATTTTCTGTTTCTTCCTGGTTCAGTCTTGGAAGGTTATACCTTTCTAAGAATTTGTCCATTTCTTCCAGGTTGTCCATTTTATTGGCATAGAGTTGCTTGTAGTAGTCTCTTAGGATGCTTTGTATTTCTGCGGTGTCTGTTGTAACTTCTCCTTTTTCACTTCTAATTTTATTGATTTGAGTCCTCTCCCTCTTTTTCTTGATGAGTCTGGCTAATGGTTTATCAATTTTGTTTATCTTCTCAAAGAAGCAGCTTTTAGTTTTATTGATCTTTGCTATTGTTTTCTTTGTTTCTATTTCATTTATTTCTGCTCTGATCTTTATGATTTCCTTCCTTCTGCTAACTTTGGGCTTTCTTTGTTCTTCTTTCTCTAGTTCCTTTAGGTGTAAAGTTAGATTGTTTATTTGAGATTTTTCTTGTTTCTTGAGGTAGGCTTGTGTAGCTATAAACTTCCCTCTTAGAACTGCTTTTGCTGCACCCCATAGGTTTTGGATCATCGTGTTTTCATTGTCATTTGTCTCTAGGTATTTTTTGATTTCCTCTTTGATTTCTTCAGTGATCTCTTGGTTATTTAGTAATGTATTGTTTAGCCTCCATGTGTCTGTGTTTTTTACGTTTTTTTCCCTGTAATTGATTTCTAATCTCATAGCATTGTGGTCAGAAAAGGTGCTTGATATGATTCCAATTCTCTTAAATTTACTGAGGCTTGATTTGTGACCCAAGACGTGATATATCCTGGAGAATGTTCCATGCGCACTTAGGAAGAAAGTGTAATCTGCTGTTTTTGGATGGAATGTCCTATAAATATCAATTAAATCTATCTGGTCTATTGTGTCATTTAAAGCTTGTGTTTCCTTATTAATTTTCTGTTTGGATGATCTGTCCATTGGTGTAAGTGAGGTGTTAAAGTCCCCCCTATTATTGTGTTACTGTTTTAGAACTGTTAGCAGTTGCCTTATGTACTAAGGTGCTCCTATGTTGGGTTCATGTATATTTATAATAGTTATATCTCCTTCTTGGATTGATCCCTTGATCATTATGTAGTGTCCTTCCTTGTCTCTTGTAACATTCTTTATTTTAAAGTCTATTTTATCTGATATGAGTATTGCTACTCCAGCTTTCTTTTGATTTCCATTTGCATGGAATATCTTTTTCCATCCCCTCACTTTCAGTCTGTATGTGTCCCTAGGTCTGAAGTGGGTCTCTTGTAGACAGCATATATATGGGTCTTGTTTTTGTATCCATTCAGCAAGCCTGTGTCTTTTGGTTGGAGCATTTAATCCATTCAAGTTTAAGGTAATTATTGATATGTATGTTCCTATGACCATTTTCTTAATTGTTTTGGGTTTGTTTCTCTTGGTCCTTTTCTTCTCTTGTGTTTCCCACTTAGAGAATTTCCTTTAGCATTTGTTGTAGAGCTGGTTTGGTGGTGCTGAATTCTCTTAGCTTTTGCTTGTCTGTAAAGCTTTTGATTTCTCCATCGAATCTGAATGAGGTCCTTGCTGGGTAGAGTAATCTTGGTTGTAGGTTCTTCCCTTTCATCACTTTAAGTATATCATGCCACTCCCTTCTGGCTTGTAGAGTTTCTGCTGAGAAATCAGCTGTTAACCTTATGGGAGTTCCCTTGTATGTTATTTGTCATTTTTCCCTTGCTGCTTTCAATAATTTTTCTTTGTCTTTAATTCTTGCCAATTTGATTAGTATGTGTCTCAGCATGTTTCTCCTTGGGTTTATCCTATATGAGTCTCGGCAATTCCTGGACTTGGGTGGCTATTTCCTTTCCCATGTTAAGGAAGTTTTTGACTATAATCTCTTCAAATATTTTCTCGGGTCGTTTCTCTCTCTCTTCTCCTTCTGGGACCCCTATAATGTGAATGTTGTTGTGTTTAATGTTGTCCCAGAGGTCTCTTAGGCTGTCTTCATTTCTTTTCATTCTTTTTTCTTTATTCTGTTCCACAGCAGTGAATTCTACCATTCTGTCTTCCAGGTCACTTATCCATTCTTTTGCCTCAGTTATTCTGCTATTGATTCCTTCTAGTGTATTTTTCATTTCAGTTATTGTATTGTTTATCTCTGTTTGTTCTTTAATTCTTCTAGATCTTTGTTAAATATTTCTTGCATCTTCTCAATCTTTGCCTCCATTCTTCTTCCGAGGTCCTGGATCATCTTCACTGTTGTTATTCTGAATTCTTTTTCTGGAAGATTGCCTATGTCCATTTCATTTAGTTGTTTTTTGGGGGTTTTATCTTGTTCCTTCATCTGGTACATAGCCCTCTGCCTTTTCATCTTGTCTATCTTTCTGTGAATGTGGTTTTTGTTCCACAGGCTGCAGGATTGTAGTTCTTCTTGCTTTTTCTGTCTGCCCTCTGGTCGCTGAGGCTATCTCCAGACAGCTTTATTACCTCAAAGGCATCTCATCTTAAACCAATAGCATCGGTTGGTGGGAAAAAAAAGTCCAGATCATAGTTTCATAGTGTTAACTTAAATTTCCTCTATACCAGGTTGGGCCAACTTATACTCAAAGTCTGCAGTGAGCTGGCTGAGCTAACGGTGAGAGTGGGAAAAGGGACTGGGGGCACCCTTAATTTCTCTTCTCTTCCCCCAACTTATTCTTCTTCACATCTTCCTCTACTATGCTGATTCTTGGTCCTCCAGGGATGGGCAGAAGAGCAAAGTGAAATTAGGACAGACAAAGTGCTGCATGAGAGAATTGTAAGTTTTACCAGGGTTCTCTGGATGAAGAATACTTCTACATTATGGAATCTTTTGTCTTTTGGAGTACTTTTGCAGGTTCCCTGGAGCTTACCACCTCTAGGGTTCTGTAAGTATAGTTTGCTGATAAAGGCAGTGCTCCCTCTGTCTGCTTAGACCTCCCCTCACTGCCTACTTTCCAGTAGAGTCTTCACAGTTACATGAAACCCATTTGAGTAAAGCCCATTTTAAGACTCCCTAACAAAGACATGAGGGACAAAACATCTTGTCTACCATGGTGGGAATGTGACTCATTCCTATAAGAGGATGCTATCTTCATTCTGCTACCATATGTCTCTCTAGCCAGCCTCACTCTTATAGAATTTTTCTGACCTGAGCCCCTATATTCCTCAAACTCTAGAGGAATCTCATAATCTCTGAGTGTGGTTCCTTGAAGTCCTTCTGTTTGATTAGAGAAGGACATGGAGGAAGGCAGAGAAGATGCCCTAGTCTTCCAATATGTCCCTCCTTAAAAGAATTCTCTACAGTCTGCTTGATGGATTTCCTACCTTCCCCTCATACATTCTTCACCTAAGTAATGAGCCAATGGCTGCTAGTCTGGTTTCTTTATTTCTTAGCATATCTTGCATAGATATCTGATCTGAAATCTATTTTTTTCTGTTTTTTTGAGTCTAAGCCTAAAAACCTTTAAGACAATAAGGAAATTTGCATTTAATAGTCAGATATATTTCCTAATGTGTCAATTGTATAGGCTACTGAACTAAAATAATAAACATAAACTAAATTATATTTAAGAATAAGAAAAAAGACGAAAAATATTTTAAAAAATTTAAACATATTTTTATTAAGTGTAAAATCTATTTTATCACAGTAAAAATATTAATAGCTTCTTACTGAGTATAACATGATTGATTTTTTAAAAATATTTTGAAAATCTGAATATAGTCTCCATGTTACAGTGACCAAATATCTGGATTTTAAGTTCAGCTTATTTTTATAGGTGATATTAATGACTTTTGTGACTGAAAGATAGTAACTCTCAATAGTACACAGGTATAAGGAGAAGTACATGATTTGTTGTGTTTACTATATTACTCAATCATGATGCATACTTTTTAATCACATCTACGAATTATGGAACGATTTTTATTGAATTTTTATCTGTAACATTTCTATGTTTGGTTATATAGCTCAGTTTTTCTCAAACAAATTGGAAAGGCTTATAATTCAGTGTATTTTAACACATGGGTTCAAGACATGCTGAAGCTTTTTCTTGAGCATAGATTAGAAAATTCTGTTTCCATTTTTACTGTGCACATATGAAAGTTGATTTGGTAACAAAATCACGAAATGATCAAAACACTTCCAAGCATTCGTTTTCTAAATACTTTTTCCCTGTATACGTTTTTTTAATAATGGTGATTTTCTCACTCCCTGTTAAAGCAGAAAGTGACTCAAAGGGAAAGATTAAGTGGTCATTTTTCAGAATTATTTTATAAGCTGCATAGTTTTGACAGCCAGCCATCATAAAAAATATTAAATGATTTTCTCTCTTTTTAAAAAAAAATATATATTTATTTATTTATGTATTTATTTTTGGCTGTGTTGGGTCTTCGTTTCTGTGCGAGGGCTTTCTCTAGTTGCGGCGAGCGGGGGCCACTCTTCATCGCGGTGCATGGGCCTCTCTTTTTGCGGAGCACAGGCTCCATACGTGCAGGCTCAGTATTTGTGGCTCACTGGTCCAGTTGCTCTGCGGCATGTGGGATCTTCCCAGACCAGCGCTCAAACCCGTGTCCCCTGCACTGGCAGGCAGATTCTCAACCACTGCACCACCAGGGAAGCCCTTGTCTCTTTTAATAGCTGTTTTTTAAAAAAAAAGGTGAATACTTTTTTTCACTCTGCATTTGATTTACTTATTTATTCATTTATTTATTTTTACAGTGAGCTGGCCAATGAACCTCACTTAATACAAAAGATTCTCATAGCTTCTCTGTCATTCAAAGTTTGTCTTTGTTATTGTTGTTATCCTCCTTGAACTGTCTGTAGCACCTGTTATTATTCTAATTTCAACTTATTTGCTTCAATAGCTTCCCTGCTAAGACTCATTGAATGGATTTCCAAGTGTAGTGATAGCTTTTCAGCTTTACTCCACAGTAGATCTCTTTTTCTGTCTATCTTGCTCTCAATTCCAGTCCGATAAACTGCTCCATTAGTGGTTGTCCTTGCAGTTAAAATTTTTCTTCCCCACTTAAAGCTTTTTTCCCCTTCACTTACTACTGTTGAGGACATGCTTTTTGGATACATTGTTTCTTTTCTAGCTGCTTTAGTTGTTATTTTTATATGTGAAATGCTATCTAGCAAATGTATATGTAAACCAAAAAAAGGCTGGAAAAATGTATTTTATTTATTCAGCTGTATAACAAAAATGATTTAGTTTGTCCTAATACGTATTTCTTCATAGTTTCAGCAATATTTTCAATGCATGTGACAACACTATTTGCAAACAAAATAATGCATTTTAATTTGTTGCCAAATCATTTGCCACAAAATATCTCAGTCATTTTTACTGTGTCAGAAAAATGAATGTTTCCTCAAAGGGAAAATTTTTGTCTTTCATAAGGAAAAGACTTCAGAGGAGACTCTGAATGCTTACTTTAAAAGTATCTTGCTGGGCTTCCCTGGTGGCGCAGTGGTTGCGAGTCCGCCTGCCGATGCAGGGGACACGGGTTCGTGCCCCGGTCTGGGAGGATCCCACATGCCGCGGAGCGGCTGGGCCCGTGAGCCATGGCCGCTGAGCCTGCGCGTCCGGAGCCTGTGCTCTGCAACGGGAGAGGCCACAACAGTGAGAGGCCCACGTACCGCAAAAAAAAAAAAAATCTTGCTAATTGTGATGGCTTTATTTTAACATTAATACTCATATCTCAAGACAACATAACCACTGATGAAGCAAATTTCATCTATATTTCCAATGACCCCTAGAAAATTCCAAAATTTTCACCAATTTCTTATTAGACCTGATGATTTTTTTAAACATAGTATTGTGGTTAAGGAAAAGTGTGTTGTTAATGAACAGTAGACCAAGTGTTGGCTTACCCATGTTTTTGTTGCCTACTTGGGCTTAGATTATTAGTATTGTCTTAAATTTGTGGTTTATGTGCAGTAATCTTTTAAAACTGTACCATCAGTTTAGGGAAGTTACTTTGTTCAGAACTTTAGAACATAGTTCATAAATTAATTTAGCATGGCTCACATAAACATCTGTGTTTCAATATGAGGAAAATGAACAAAAGAGTGAGGGTGTTTCCACCAGTCTCCTGTAGAACTTTACACTTCCCTCAGGATAGCATCATAGTACATCAAACCCTGTGGTCTGCCCTGCAGACCTGATGAAAGACCAGAGTCATTCCACATATTTGATATTACTAAAACCTTTAAAAGATTTTTGGATTATATTCTCTAATATTTTCTTTGTACTCACAAGCAAATGTTTGCACATCTTGTGGTGTCTTAGACTGATCAGGTTGTATAACAAAATACCATGGGCTGGGTGGCTTATATACAACAGATATCTGTTTCTCACAAGTTCTGGAAGCTGGGAAGTCCAAGATCGAGGCACCAGCATGGTCACACTCTGGTGAAGGCCCCCTTCCTTGTCCATAGCCAGCACCATTATGCAGTGTCTTTACATGGTGGAAGGTCTAGGGATCTCTGTGAGGTCTTTCCTATAAAAACACTAATCTCGTTTATGATGATTCCACTCTCATGACCTAAGTACTTCCCCAATGTTCCACCTCCTAATACCATAATCTTTGGGGCTTAGGATTTCAACATATGAATTTTGGGTGGCACACCATATTCAGACCATAGCAGCTGATGTACACACGTCACACTTTTAAGAATTTTGTTCTAGATCAAATTCCTCCAAAGGTGGGGACCTCACCTCCAAACAAGAAAATTATTCTAACAACTCTGACAAGTTATAAATGCTAGAAATTCCATCATCATACGGATCCAAAATCTATTTACTCATAACTTTCAACCACTAGTCCTATGTCAGCCAAAGGAGGCAGACACAGAGCAAGCGCTTTTAATATTTCATTATTGTCTAATGCACAACATGTGGGTTACCAAATGATTTGTATGGTTAAAACAGTTATCACCCTCATCTAAGCAGAAATTGTTTTCATGTATTTCCAAAATAATTGTCTAATAGAGTTTAAATGATATCTAGTGTTAAATGACAATTTGTTCACAGACTCTGTTTCATCACGTAATTCACAAGTACAGAAATTCTGTAATTCTCCTGAATAGTTCTTCTGAACTGACCCACAGATATTCTGAAACTTACATCTCTTTAGCTCTTTTGATTCAGTTGGAAAGAACTTACTTCCTCTCTGTACAGATAGTGCTCTTACTAAAAATTGTCCCTTCATTTCCATGGAATGAACTGATGCTGTCTTTGAGGTGAAGGTTTGCTCTTGTGCCATTTTAATGTTAAACTGAGATCAGGGAAGAGGCTCTGCTGGAAGATTTCACTATGAATGCCATACCAAAGGCGATAACTCAACATATCATCTAGAAAATTCCCCAAAGTGGCCTCAGTGCAATGACAGACACAATCTGACAAGAGACTGTCACTTCTGGTAGTGTGATTTTAGCCTCTGATCAATAAATATGAGAACAGTGAAAGGTGCACAGTCAAAAATCCCACACACTCCCCAAATGTAATTCTAGAGTTAGCTGTGTTAGAGATGGTCCTGATTTGTTTGGGCCTTATGGTCTTCAAAGCAAAGAATATTTATCTGAAGAGGTGTTTGTTTGTTTGTTTGTGTTTTTGTTTTGTTTCCTTTCTTGATGACAGATTCTCAGAACATGGACTCTTAGCCAGTGGCCTGATAGTGAATTCACCGCTGGGGTTTCAACTGCCGGTAGACAAAGAGTGTGTTCACATTTCACAGCAAGGTCACATAAACAGTTTCTTCTAGTTGTGATCATACATCTTTTGCCCATTAACATAAAATTAGATGACCTTATAAAATACCCCCAAATTGGACACTGTTAAGAGTAAAAGTGTATGCTGATAACAATCATGGTAAGACAAGAGGCATAGACCAGGACCATCCCAGGAAAACCTGGCTATCTGATCATTCTGTGTAAAGTGTGTGATGGCCATCAAGACACAGCCAGTGAACCCCGGGCTTTCCACAGAAGTGTTCCCCTAATCTGACTACATCAGAATCCCAGGGCTGGTTATTAAAAATGTTGATGCCCTGTCCTTACTTCCTAGATGGTTGGATTGCCCATATTTTTAGGTCCCTGGGTGATTCTGATGATGACAATAATCAACTCCAAACTATTATAAGCTTCTTCCCTCTGAACTTTCTCTACATTGTTTCTCACAGTGGAATTGCCATATACACACAGCCTATTCATCCTCTACATATATTTTAAAATCTAAGATACATATTTTCCATATTTTAACATCTTGAAAATATGGATATACCCTACAGTTGTTGGCAGGGGAAATTTTTCCCCTAAACCTCTTGGTTCTTTTGACTGATCTAATAATTAAATTGATACCAGATAGATTAACAGGGAAAAAATTTAATTTAATATGTACAGAGGTCTCACAGATTTAGGACCCAAGAAGCAACAAAAGCAGGTTGTTTATATACCTGTTACACAAAGAAACAATAAATTTGTGAGCACTGACAAGACAAAGAACCTTAGGCTTGTGTACTAGTTAGTGAACAAAATATGCAGAGTTTATTTACACAGCCTTCTCGACCCTGAACTCCCTATATCTGGTGATAAGGATGTCTCTCTACCTCCTAGTACAGGGATGGTACCTGGGAGATTTATTTCCTGCTTTCAGGGTGACTGAGTGGAGGGTCAGAGTGTCCTTCTTGCACTGGCTGTTCCCTAAGTAACTTTAATTCAAAATAATCAATATGCCACTTTGGCATATTTTGGGGCAGCCTACCCTTAACCCCCATCATGATCAATGATATCTTAAAATCGGGATATAATTTTTATTGCCTGTGCGTTCATGGACTTTGCTTGTTTTTCCTGGAGGCATGACTGGACAACTGTTGACGTTTCAGTGAATAAGCCATTTGAAGATAAAATGAAGAAATAATGTAAGACCTAGTTGTTATCTGAGAATTTTCTGTTGACACCTTCAGGTACAAGTAAGAAAACAGAAGCATCAAATTTTACATAATAGGTGTCAGCAGATTTGGAAAAAATTCCTGGAGGCAATACTGGTGGGGAGTGGGGGGCACTTTTAAGAAAATATTTCATTACCAGTGAATTTGGTGGCACAGGATGACACCCTGTAAGAAAATTCAGCCACTGATGGCTCAGAGTTGAAGAATGATTCAGAATAATTGGATACGGGGTGAAGACATTTTAAGAATTTCTTAAAACGATTGTTTACATTAAATTTTCCTTTTTGTGTATAAGAGTGCTATGATAAAAATCTAAGTGCGGATTAATCTAAAAGAGTTCTTTCAATTAAAAGTGACAAATTCAACGTGATAAAAAACACGATATTATTTATGTGGCAGAAGTTTTAACTTCTCAGTGGTACATAAGAAACACTGTATTATAATTGACAATGTCTGAGACTTGATGATACATGGTCTCTGCACTAGTCAAAAAGAAAAAAAATAAGTTAGATCCTTTAGGAATTTTGCTGACTATTTCACTGAGGCAGCATGTGCCTCAGAGTGAGGGTATATCAAGGAACATTAATATCAGTTCATCTCAGTTCCTCCGTACCTCTAATAATAGGAACATTTCCTCACAAAGTCAGTGTTGAAGCTTTTTAAAATATGTTGCTCTCAAAGTAATTATCTGAAGCTCTATCTGGAAAGTTCTATGTCAGAAAAAATTTAGCTGGGTGAGTTAATGTATTTTCAAGGGCAGTATCTAGTCTGCATAATGACAAAACAAGCCAAAGCCTGTTTAAGATACGCCTCCACTACACACACACACACACACACACACACACACACAAAGAAATAACAGCACTCCCTGCCAGACTCAATAGTATGCTTACAAAGTTGTTAAACACCCAGAGCAGTCAGGAAGAGGAGACTCAGGCCTACATAAGTAGGGTGTTTGGTCCCGGCCCCCATATTCCACAACTTTCCCCTCCAGTTATGTTTCTTTTCAGCCTGTATAGGGAAGCCCAGCTGCCAGCAGACAACAGGCTGAACGGTAGCCAGCTGCTTTTATAACTGTGTTAGCCAGAAGCCCTCATGAGAAATATTTTTCCTGGAAAATAAATTATAACATGTCTAAGTGGTGCCTGACAAAGCTAAACAGGAGGCATGCTGCTCTATTGCAAATTCATCTGCAGTCTCTGGGTAGGGAGACAAATAAAAGCACTTCATCAAAATCAGTCACAGAAATCCAGGAATACCCAGAGGAGACCACTAAACTCTAAATACCAATCAATTTCTCCAACTTTTTTTGTCAAACTTGCAAGTCCTTCTAAGCACTGTCTTCTTGAATTGCCTGGCAGAAGCTGGCTGGTATGGAGGAAGATCAGTTTGGGGGCCTTCTGTGACACAGTGGCTTATCTAACTGAGGACCCTTATTGCTGAAGGGGTTTTTCGGCCTTAGAACATCAATGAAGTAATGTTAAAGCTAAAAGTCTGCTTTCACTTCTATATATTCACAATGTCTCTATTCAAAGAGGTTTGCCTAAATATACTAGGAAATTATATAAATAGAAAGTGCATTAAGAAGCTGCCCCGTGATTGCAAGTTTAAAACTGCACCTGGGAAAGCAACTCAAAATGTAACCTGTAGATATTTTAATATTTGCTGATCTCATAATAACCATAATATCACTAGGGCAAGGCATTGATGATTTAATAAGATGCTAGTCTCAGTCTTGACCTTGATTTAATCAAGGTCTTATGGTGGTATTTAATCAAAGTATTTACTGATGAACCTATTATACTTAAGATACTTTGCTAGTTTCTGCAGTGATGCATCATAGTATATACCTTTCAGAAGTTTATCTTTTCATTCAGGAATCTAATAGTCAGAAGAGATGAGTTTTTTCCAGGCTAGGCATTTGACTAGTTGTGTGACCATGAGAAAGTCACTTAGCTTTTATTGAGGAGGATTTTGGCATGTGATTTACATACAAAAGGCTCATTTTTTAAAACTCATGAATGGAAGAAGGAAGACCAACTTTGTGCCTGTTGAAGTGTGGAGAACATCAATCAAGGTGACAATAGAGATGGAGAGGAGTGGATGGGTCCATGAAATATTTGGAGAAAAACTCCACAGTTCTACCAAACGCTACTTGCCAGGCTAAGGATGCCATATTAAATTTACATTGATTCTGTGGAGCTGGTGAGGTTTTCATTTGGAGAACTGAAAGATAGGGCTCTAGATGTGGGACCTTCAAATATCATTTAATCTCACTGGAGATCAGTCTTCTCTATAATGAGATAGAGGTAGTACCCTTGTGACCCATCTCTCTTTCAAGAATATACAAAGTATAAACAAATGATAGGTGTGAAAATAGTTGGAAAGCAAAATTCTTTTTGGATGTGCAAGGCAGTATTATTATTTGCAGAAATGTTTTAAGTGCTAAGGATTCAAGTAAGTGGGCCATTCAGCTTTTAAATTGTCTCCTCTAATAGCTGCAGCCATATGTAATTTACATAATATAAAATTAAAGACACTAAAACAGTTAGAAAAATATGACTGTTTTCTTAAATGCATCCCATTCAAATTAGAGAAATCTAAGGCCCAATATCACGAGGTCAAAGTAGCCTTACTCAAGCCTGACTTCAAATTGCCTTAATTTATGAAATAGATTCATCCATGAGGACATTGCCAAATGAGATAATGTTAGAGCAATTCCAGCCATGAAATTAGATAGTGTCTGCATGTTGATAAACTCTAATTCTGTGCAGATTGCACTGGATTTATTGATTTTTTTCCCCATGGCTAATAACAAAACAGAATTATGTTTATATTATAGAGTAATCTGATTTTAAAAAAGGACAAAATATAAGTTCACAGCACGAACATGTGAAGCACTGGGCCAATACCCAACATGACTTGGGATAGACAGAGGAGTCCTTGTTATATGAGTATAATTGGTTAACAACAACAAATAAAAGCAAAGGTGATTTCACACTTCAGGAAATGTTTTGATTCAAGTTACTTCTTGAAAAATAAAATTAAAAGTCATGAAAAAAGTTGCTGTCGTATTTTTAAAATGTAGGTCAAAAAAGCAACTATGGTCTGGTTTTTGGAAGACCAACTCAACTGCAGATTTCTTAATTGTACAGAGTTATACATAATTCCATAAAATGGTTTGTTTGTTAGAAAGTAAAATTTATGAACTCTCCCAATATTTAACACATATTTTATGACTCATGCAGCTGTTTCATTCTGAAACTTACCTAATTAATTCTAGTCATATGCTATATGTCTCCATATACATTGCTTTAAAGATCTCATAGTTAAAAACTGACTTGGAAATAGGAAGCCTATCAAAAGTTTTATCATTTAAGTGAAGTTTAAGAAAGTTGTTTAAGGCATGCTTCACAGACGTTGGTTCTATGAGCAACCCTCGAGCCTACATATTCTTTTCTTTTTTGTTGTACATTATCTCTCAGTGGCAAAATATAATATTGTAAAAGCACTAGAATTATATAAAAATATGTTGGCAATTATGACAAAGGATGGATTTGACACAGCCTAGTTGGTTAATGTTAATAAAACTAATTTGTTTTGTAAATACAGAAATATTTCACTGTACCTAAAATATAAGCGTAGTTTAGACTGAGAAGCATTGGAACCAGGAACAAGAGTCATTAGTAACCTTGGCATACTCCAAATCTCTGGTTCACTCTCTCTCTGCCTGTTCCTGCCCCCATGCCCCATAGAGTGGCTTTCTCTAATTTTTTTTTTTTTTTCTGTACGCGGGCCTCTCGCTGTTGTAGCCTCTCCCGTTGCGGAGCACAGGCTCCGGACGTGCAGGCTCAGCGGCCATGGCTCACGGGCCCAGCTGCTCCACGGCATGTGGGATCCTCCCAGACCAGGGCACAAACCCGCATCCCCTGCATCAGCAGGCGGACTCTCAACCACTGCGCCACCAGGGAAGCCCCTTTTGTTTTGTTTTGATTTTTGTTTTTCTTGCATAAAATTGTTCAGAACTGGAATTTTGTTGTTGTTAAAACCAACAAAGTGACTTGAACCCTAGTGACCCAACTCAAAAAATACATTTAAAGAAAACTTGATTAGTCTACTATAGGGGAGGTATCTACTCAATTGATTTTGGTCAGGGAGATGAGCTCACATAGTCCAAATGTGTTGAGGTGAGGGGGGGGAGTAGAAATTTCTTAAAAGTTAAAATTGGGCTGGGGCAGGTGCCCAGAAATTTTCTACTCCATTGTTAATTCACCAGTGCTCCTTTTCATGGGATGTTTATATTAAAATGCTGGAGGCACAGTGCCATTGCTATTTCTTGGTCTGTTTTAACTTCTCTCTGGTAAGTGTATTGTACGTATGAAAATGTACACTTCAAAGAATGAGAGGCACATTCTTTCTATTTGGGACCACGTTTGAAATGTGGCCAGTCAATAATTAACTAAAGTTAGTTCCTATACATTGACTTTAGTTAGTTTCTGGGAAATTAATGGAAAATAGCATTTCAGTTGTAGTAAATCTCTAGAAAAAAGAAATTCTATAAAAGAGGATTGTCTGAGACCAAGAGGGGGGGAAGAGCTAGACTTTTTGTTAGATACTTCAAATATCAGCCTAAATGGTTAAATGCAAATTAAGAACTTCAGTTCAGTTCTAAATATTTATAAATCATTCCCCCAATCTGAAATATCTATTATAGTTAGCAAAGCTAACATTTATTGAAATTATAGGAATGTGTGAAGCAGGATGCTTCCTCTTTGCACACATTGCTTCATGAAATTCTAAGAGGTAAGTATATTTTATATTCACATTTGAATATCAGAACGTTTAAGAGTAGCTTGCAGGGCTTCCTTGGTGGCGCAGTGGTTGAGAGTCCGCCTGCTGATGCAGGGGGCACGGGTTCGTGCCCCGGTCCGGGAAGATCCCACATACCGCGGAGTGGCTGGGCCCGTGAGCCATGGCCGCTGAGCCTGCGCGTCCGGAGCCTGTGCTCCGCAACGGAAGAGGCCACAACAGTGAGAGGCCCGCGTACCGCAAAAATATAAAAAATAAAGAAATAACATCCAAATGATTGGTTATCATTAAAAGAGTAAGTAGTGTGGAGATGCTAATACTCACAATATGATTACCTCTACTTTACTCATGAGGACACTGAAACTTAGAGGAAGGGATTTCTATCTAGAAATCTGGTCACCAGCTCAAGCTCCATTGTCACTTTACTTGACCCATCACACATAATAGACTAATATTTCTTTAGAAAATATTGTCTATCAAACCCCAAATCTAAAATGAATAAAGAAAGGTAACAGGAGATCTTATTAACCTGGAAATATAATAGTAGCAATATTAAGAATATTAAGGATAATGGCAAATGTTCACTGGAGACAATATCAAGTTGTGTATACATTATCTCATTAGATCCTCACAATAAGTCCATGAGTTAAGTACTGTTGTCTTTTATTTTCCAAGCTTCCACAGAAAGTGGCAAAGACAAGATTTAGATCAAAAAAGGCAGACTCTTGGTTCTGGGATAGTAACATGATGCCATCCCACATTCTACACAACGTGCTATGGTTTTCAAAGCCTTTACCATGCTTTAAAAACGTCAGCCTTGTGTGTGTGTGTGTGTGTTTGTGTGTGTGTGTGTGCGTGTCTGTATGTGGTGTCCATGTATTTTCATCTGTTGTGGTGTTTTAGAGTAAAAGTACCCGGAACATGGGAGGCCTCACATATTTTTGGTACCGATCACTATTTTTCTCCTGTTATGCCTCATACTTCTAAAAAAAGAATATACTCAAGCCACATAATTCTCTAGGGTCTTCTGCCATGCCATACCATAGGACTGATTATATGCCTATCTTCCCCACCCTAATACAAGCTTCTTGAGGTATGGATTACACATTGTTTATTTTAGAATGCCCATAATGTTTTTCACAGTAAATCCTCAGCAATATGTTTAACAAATGCTATAAGCATGGTGAATGGTATAAATACATGTAACTGTTTAGCTCTATTCCAATAGGCACAGAGCTACCTAAATATATCAAAATGGAATTCTCCTATATGGGCTTTATACAAAATCTACTTGCCTTCAGTGGACAACCATCTACAAAACTAAATTAGAACAAGCTTATTACCTTACATAATTATTCTTGAATGTGTAAAATCAAGTAGTTCTCAGAGCCATTTTATATAATACCCCTTGTTTAACATTTCTAAAACAATCAACATGGTTCTATGCAAAGAATATTTCAATTAGTTTCTCTCAATGAATGGTGTTTCAGAATATTAGAGAATACAATACTTGAAGATGTGCTTTGCAAAGCAAAAGCAAGCTTTGAATTTATGATCCGTCCTTTTAACCTTTGTTCATGTCAGGGATAACAGTATATATTAGCACTTCGGTTACCCTCCCAGATAAGTAATAACTGTCATATGAATCATTAAAACATGTTAAGGCATTACATTTCATTATAGCTGTTCTTATTACAGTTGCATTAGTTTGTTAACAGACTTTTTGCATCAGTAGAAATAAAAGATCAATTCTCAATAACTCTTTTTAAAATTGCCTAATGATCCCTTATCTACAATATGACAAATAAATTAAATAATATTTTCAGTGAGTAATTTCTCATTTTGGACTATATTATGAAGACGAAAAAAGAGCAATGAAAGCTTTTCCTCAAACAGTTCCATAGTATGCGGATAGGCATGGTGCATACTGCTTTAATAAATGAAGCACCATCCTGATGGTTTGGAGGAGTGCTAGCTATACTTAACATACCCATCCATCTTAGCATTCTTACGTTTATTCTGTTTAGAAGATGGCTAAATCTCAGTGGAGAAAGCTTTAATTCCTTTCAAATGTCATTGGCTTGGAATGCTTTGATCATACTGAGATTTGTCCAACCCTTGTCATGGCAATTCTCTGATGATTTCAGGCTGATTTGCTTTGTACATCAAAGGCATGAAAGGGCCATTCTACAACACATGCTTTTGGCTCAACATTTTGAAGTCTCTTGAATACTCATCAGTTCTATTGTTACAAGAAGTGGCTCACTGTTAGACATGTAGAAAATATGGTGACTAGCTGCCCCCAGCCTTTATTTACTTTTTCTCAAAAGGATTCTTATATGGCTATTCCTCCATTACTTTATTATTGTGTTCAAATAAGTAGTTACTTTAAACATATAAAAGATGATTCTAAGTTATGTTCTAATGCTAACATGTCAAACTTTAATTTTGTCAGATATAAAACTCTTTAAGTAATGGAAAAATTAAAAGTCAAGAACTAAAATCAATAGGTATTTGAAAAGAGTGATGATCACAGTGGTTTATAATCCACCAGTTTCTGAACTTACATTTCAGATACCGTAGTAGCAAATATTCTAGAGAAATAGACATAACTCTTGTTTATTTATATCAGGATGCAAGTCTTCTGTAGATCTTTGTTCCTTTTTGCTATTTGTCTTATGGTCTTGTGTGTGTGTGTGTGTGTGTGTGTGTGGTGGGGAGGGGGTGTTAGGCAACCAGATAACAAACAGAAAAAAATTGAAATGTGAATTAAATTTAAATTGCCCAGTTAATATTTATACAATAGGATGTTAAATTCAAAGAGAGTTTTATCTATTGATTCTTATAACAACCTAGAAGGCTGGAGCATGTGCTGCTGTTTCCACTCATCATTGTCATCATCACTGAACAAAGATAAGTAATGTTAGTACTAGGAATGTTAGAATTTAGATGTGAAGGATACATTACCAAGATAATAACAATGGCTGGCATTTATTAGTCATTTACAGTGTATCTGGTACTTTTCTAATGTACAGTTTTCAGAAGTGTCCTGTGAGCTAGATTCTATTATTACCATGGTTTTACAGATAAGGAAACTGGAAGGTAGATGAATAAACTGTACAAAGTCCAAAGGCGGTTGATCATCAGAGCCCATGTTTCTAGCCTTTGTGCTCTACTATCTCCCATATAGAATATTTTACCTTCTCTGGTATTAAGATATTTTATGATAATTTTAGATTTCAAAAGTTTCCCCAATGATAATTTACTTTTTCACACCAAAAGATCTGTTCCAGTTTGCAGCAATCTAGTCAATAATTCAAAATTTTCATTATTGAGTCTTGGGCTAGAGGGTATACACTTGTTTTACAAAGATTTTAAAATGGCTATAATGAAACAATCATTCCATTACTTAAAAATTACAGAAATATTTACTTTCTAATTATTTAATGGAAACATTTAGCAAATCTTTCTCTCTTAAACCTTTTTTATTGTTTGCCAATCAGAAATATATATATATATATATAAACACACACACACATATATATATTAGAGAACATGCACAACTAATAGATTTTATAAATTTGAATGTTCAAAAATCTCTGATAATCATAGCGTATATTCCCAATTCAATATATATCCACCATTAAATCTTATATATGTTCTAATTACTGCTTAAAGCTTGTAAACATTATAATTATATGTTACGATTCTTCAGTAATTCATTAAAAGTAAAAGTATTAAAAAAATCTTTGATGAAATGCCTGTCACATCATGTCAGTTAATATTTAACACCTACAGCTATCTATGCAGTGAATTATTTTCAGACCTTATAACTTAGCAAACTACAGATACATCAATTGAATTAATTTGGGGTTGGTTTAACTAAGGTATAAGCCCTGAAAAAACTAAAAGAGATCAGATATATCTAAATATGTTGGAAATATGAAAATATAATACAGTGTATTTTTCAATATATATTAGGAAATGAGTAGGGTGTTTTACATAAAGATAATTGAGTGTAAAGAAGTAATATTTTAATCCTAAATTCTATTCAGAACAATTACTTTAATTCTTCCTAAGCCTTGTAAAATATGAATTGTTGAAGCTGTATTTTAAGCTTTTATTTCATAACTTGTTTTATTATTAATAATTCCATTTTGCATTCATAGTGTGCTTTAAAAATAATTTAATAAAATTATATTCACCTATTAAAGTACATGATAAGAATGACCTGAACACTTAATAATTAAACTTATCAGACATTGTTGATGAGAATTTACTGCTGTGAGCAACTTGAATACCAACTCTGAAAATATGAATGTAAGTAGTGATAGAAAATCCAACCCCCAGAGGTGATTGTCAACTCTGTTTCTTGTTTTCAGAAACATTAAAAATATGGGAAAATGTTCATCTGAAAGCCAGGAACATAAAATATATTCCCCCCAATGCAAATCTGAACCCAGATGTTTTGTTGTGGGTTTGCAGAAGGAGTATATTCATGTAATAATTTCTTGGTTTCCACTGCTTCTTTAAAATGAATCAATTTACTACATTCTACAAAATGCCAATGATCCCCATGAGTTCTGAGCATTATCAAAGCTAAGAATATTATCAGGTAGAAAGTATATAATTTGGACTAATTTTGAAATGGAATCATGTATCTAAGCCGTGTATGCTGCGCATTTCCTACGTTGTTACCAACAATTTTATAACAATTATTCTGTTTCTCTAACTATTTACAAGGAAACAGCCCCTCTTCATTTCATTCTTGGCTCTATGGAAGCAGCCTTTGTGAGAAATCTGGATTCCATTCTCAGTATAAATCCAAGCTGACTGGCACCAAGTCTATGGAGTAGAACATTTATATTCTCAGCCAAAACAACTCACTTATAAGGGAAAAACAATCATTTGGATCTGTGAATTGGTTTCCCGTGTTGATTTTAGTCACATTAAATAGAAACAGCCTCTGTCTCCATGTTTAATTGTTCTCTAGTTCTCTCCTGATAATAAGTGGAGATTATACCAAACCTCATTCAAACAGCAAGAAAACAAATGAGACTAGAACTAAAGTACAATTTTTATAACATGGAGAGCATAAAAAAGCCTTTTAGAAATTATTGCATAAGGAGTCTGAAGTGTCTCCAGTCTATACAACCAAAGAAGCCAAAAAAGTTCTATATTTAGATTGCTATATGACCTTATTTCTTCATCTAAATAGTGATCAATAGACACATATAAATTTATACTTCAAGATAACATTCATGGCAAGTATACCACTTAATGGCCAAAAACAAATCCTCTTTTCTTAAGAAACTGTGTAATATATTTTTGTAAGCCGTTTTTACAATAATACCATTTAATGAACATCTATTACGTGCCTATTATATTTTTATTTGCAGTATGTACACTTCCATTAATTCATACAGCAGCATATGCATTATTGCTCCCATTTAACAGAACTGAAGAAAACCAAAGATCAGAGAGATTCTATATACATTCATTATTTTAGCAAATGCACATTGAGCACTATTCTGCTAATATAATTTGCTAGTAAATAAATTAGGGATATAAAAGCAAATAAGTTTGTTGTAATTCCTGATCTCTCTGAGCCTAATTCCTATTGACAGTTGGCTAAACAATATGCTCAATAAGCTAGTAAGTACTTGAACTCAGCTTCCAAATACTGTACTTTTGTACTATAGCTTGTAGATGAATAGAACATACTGAGTTGTTAAAGTAATTACACAGAAAATTCTATGTAGTATCATTATTTTTATTCTTGCCATTTCTGTCTTCAGACGATTTAAATACACATTCATTTCATTTGATTTAGGGTATATGTTATTTCCAATCATGTCTATGAGTGAGATGTTCACAAAGATGCAATGAATTGGTATTTGATTTGACCTTTGAACTGATCGTGGATTATAAAGAGTGAAAAAAAAGCATCTATTGCTTTAACACGTAGCGGCAATTTTATTAATATGCTGAGAAGCTATGTACAATGTGTAAATGGAAATCTCTCATTGTAATATTCTTTCATAGTTCTAAATGGTGCCACGACTGAGGTCATGCCATGATGTTTAGCTTGGTTTGTGAAACTGTAATAGCTTGGCTTTTTTGACAGATTTTTCATTTAAATATTTGGCTCCACTTACACAGACGGTTGCCATCATTTGTAAGCTTTCCTCTTTTTCATCTTTGAATCTCTGCAGGATGAAAAATGTTCTGATGCTATGGAAATTATTCCAGCACAGATGCATTTAGATTGCAGAAATTGCTTTGGGTTGTTTAAGGCAAGACATTTTTCGATTATTTCCATGATGACTGGATGCTTCATTAACCCCTTTATTGTTGACATCCTATGGAGACTCGATATGTAGTCTTAATTATTTTAAAAGACATTTCTTTGTTGTTTAGCTGGTGATTAAAAACACATTAAAAGATGGCACAGAAAGACTATTTTTGTTCATTACCAGATCCGAAAATCTAATCATGTAGTAAGAGACTAATTTTCACATAATTCTTAAAACAATAAGTACACTACTGTAGAAATTATTTGTGCTGCCTATATCAGTTAATTAACCAAACTGCACGAGAGAGAGTGAGATAATTATTTTCTATTAATCAAATGGAAAAGTCAAGAGTAGGCACTTTTATCAATGCTTTTAAGAAGATACCTCAGAGTGGATTCATGAGATGAACCTAAAATATTTGAATGCAAGTAGAACCAATGCAAGGAAAGAAAAGTTACTGAAAGTATATGAAGTCAGTTTCAAAGAAAGAAAACAAAAAGCCTGTGATGGAATTACAGGTTTTAGGGGGAAAAACTTGGGGACATAGGTACCATATCTATTATTGAATGTATTAATACATTCCAAAGTAAAATAATCACACCTAATTCTTTCATAAATACAACCCAATTACCTTCATGCTTAGAGTGACATGTAAACATTTATTTCACTGTGTTCACATTGCGGAATCTGCCATTTCAAATGATCATTGCAACTTTAACAATAAAGGAAAAAATGATCACAGTGAACATATTTCAGAAGAAAATGGCATATTCCACCTAGAATATGAGATTATTTCCATTATGTTTCAGTTGCTCTAGTTGCTAAATCTTTTAGGAGAAATCTTATTTTGTTTTTAATTTCAATTCCCCACCTACCCTGACCTCTCATCAAAAGCTTTTATTTAAGAATAAGCAAATGTTCTGTGAGCATTTTTTTCTGCTTAAAAGCCCCCTCCAGTGTTTACTATGTGCCAGGCAATGATATAAGTAGCTTTACATACACATTTTAACCTTTAGCTAAAAATTTACCAGATAGATATTATGAACATAATATAGATGAAGAAAGAGACTTAGATTAAGGTTAATAGCTAATAGATGACAGTTATTCTACCCAGGTTCTCTTGAATTCTAAAGCCGTTGAAGTAACTAGTGTACAGTAGTGCTTGCCTACCAATCCTCCACGGATTTTTTTTTCCAGTCTGTAAGAGACAAGGATCTAAAAATAAGATTTATTTCTTATCAAATGCACATTATTCACAAAATGTTAACCGTAATCTCAAAAGGCATATGTAATCTTTATATTTTGAAAAATATTGCCATGTTCCATTGACTCTCTTATTCATTTAACCAACATTTATCATATTGTTGTTATGCTTAGTGACCAAGCCTTTGTGGTAGGGCCTGGCATTGGCCACTGTGTAGATAGTTAAATGATATTGGGCTGTGTTAATGTGACTTAATTTCCTCCATTCTCCAAAGTGACACATGATCTTGACTTCTCCTAGGGAAAGGGTACAAGTTAAGTTAACAAAAGTGAAGCTCACCCTTCTATTTTACTATATTCTGGTTATGCATATGGGGACAATTTAAATACTCCCTACAACTGAGATTTTGCTTTTCATTGTTTCACCATCTAAAGGGAGCTAGAGCAGTTTTTTTTTAATTTCTCACATCTGAATGATATCTAATTTTAATTGAAGACATGTAAAACAACTGGCTTCTGTTAAGCATCAATTGGATTTCATATAAAAACAACCATCTCCATCAATAAGCTGACCAAATGGCAACTTAGGTAAGGGAAGGAGATAGATGGCTTTCTAAAATGAGGGATGCCACATGTAGCGAGGTAATGAGGGTCAGTTGAGAGGTATGAGTGTGCTTTGTTTTGCTGAATAATAAATTCATGTAAGTTACACAATAACTGTGATGCATGAGTTTTCACTATAAATTCCTGTAGGATCAGTCTTACATTATGGAACATAACCGCCCTTTCAAAGCAGACACTTTAATCCATTATACCAGAGGGCAGAGTGGTTTAAAGGAATAGGTAAGGCTTAGGGTGGGGAGAGAGAGCATATTGTTCAAAGCTTTAAATTTTGACATTTTTTAGAATACAACTTTATAAACACAAACTAGACACACTACCACAAAGAACAGAAACCCCCCACCTCTCTCCCAGGACCTGAAAACAGCCTCTTCTGCAAGGTAAAGGCAGAGCAGAGCAAGGCAACATTCATTTATATCTTTGATGACCAGCTATACGGATGACTTACAGCCCTATGGCACTCCTGTGCTAAATATAAACATGAACATAGACCATATAAATACATGCTCTATGGCTTCAGCCTTATTTTAGAAATTATTTCTAAAAACCATTTTTAATGAACAATGTAACATTTTAGAACAAAAATTGGAAAATATAATGAATATTAAAAAGGAGCTTAGTGTTTGAAATCATATGAATTATGAGACTATACGAAGCTATTTTCTGTGAGGAAAAAAAGAAAATTTTCAAATGTGTTAAGTCAGAGTTGAAACAAATAATGAGCTGAGAGATAGAATTAGCAACCAAATAAAGACATTATTTGCCCTACAGAAAATTCAGGAATGTGTTTGCCCTTCTGATAATTAAAAATGTAAACATTGGCAATTACCTATTTTGGCAACTTCATTCTTTTCTTTTTATTAAAAATATAGAAGGAAAAATATATCATAAAATGGAAAAAAAATTCCCAGCTCTGAGAATTAAGTTGGAAGAGGGTCAGCCCTTCATAACAGGAAATGAAATGGACAACTGGCAATCATCCAATGAGTTGGATGGTACCAATCCAAATAATTTAATATAAATAAAATGCTGTAATCTTGGTGATTCAAGGAACAACCCACTGAAACAACCCACTATCATCAAAGCACCATCTCATTAACCTTCTAAACTGACATTCATTACATTTTTAATTCTTCAATCCCACTTGAATATCATTGTAATAGCAGAAAAGCCTGTGGTTCATGCCAACTCCACTGCACAATAAGAGAAATGACACAGTGCAGCTCCAGGGCAAGTAGATGTGAAGGGCACAGTAATTTTCCAATGTTACTTCAAGTCTTAAAGAGGAAAATAATAGCTTATGCCTAGATGGTATTTATATGTTTAAGATATTTTCTTTTCAATTGTCATATTTTTCTTTGGACATAGAAATTTTAAGATGAGTATTATAGTCTGCATTGTAAAACTGAAACTTCTACATTTTCACTTATCTTTATTTGCACTTAATTTTTATAAAATGGCAATAATTTTCATATGGTTATATAAATTGAATTATTGTAAGGCAAACATCTGTGTCAAGAACTAGAACTTTGCCAACCATCTCAGAAGTCCCTCCTGTGTCTCCTTAACAAAAGCAATTGCTATCCTGAGTTTTATGGTAATTATTTATTATTTTATCATCCAAGTATACATCTCTAGATACTAATAGTCTTGCTTATTTTTTAAAAACTGAAATTAAGAAAAAAATCTACAGGTTCCACCTTAATCCTCTTTTCCTCCCATATAATTTACCTGCTGAAGAAACCAACCACTGGGATTACAAAACTGATATTACAATACTAATATTGTAACCATCAATAAGATGAATGAAAATGGTTTATGTTTCTTATGCATATTCTTTCCTCACATCTGCATTGTTAGAGCGTATGACCGTTATATATTATACACACGAGTTAAAGTGTCATTTAGTTTTGGCTTCAGAAGTAATTATATATTAATGCTCACTATTAGTGTTTATATTGATGGCTTTCTAGTCATGGTGATTGTCTGAAGCTCACTTTCTACTAAATTCCTAAGGACACAGTCCTAAAACCAAAATTCCCTGAGTTTTTGCATGATGTTAACAGTTTAGCTGTGCCTTTTGTACTTGAAAGTGAGTTTTGCTGAAAAAAATCCTTTGCTCACTTTTTCTTTCCTAAAGTATCTTTAATATACAGTACCATTTTCTTCTGTCATAAAAAATGTCACTGTCAAAAGTCTTGTGATAATTTAATTTCATTTGCCTGATACTCTAAAACATTTTTTAAAAAAATATTTTTCTTTAAAGTTAACTAATTTTACAAGAATATATATTGGTGTTTATTGCTATGGGTAAAAATTAACAAACACATGGCATGTCCTTTCCATATGTAGTGTCATTGGGTTTTTTTTTCTGGATTTTTTTTTCTTAAATTACAGTTTTTAGTATGTATTCTACTCACTGGCTTTGGTTTTATTCCTCAAGGATTTCTGTTATCTATGTGTTGGAACTTTTGTGTGTGTGTCTCTTTTCAGTATTTGTCATTTTTCTAAAAAAAAATTATCTCAATTAATTTCATTTCAATTTTTTACAATTCTCCTGTTTTTTTTTTTTTTTTTTGTGGTACGCGGGCCTCCCACTGCCGTGGCCTCTCCTATTGTGGAGCACAGACTCCGGACGCGCAGGCTCAGCGGCCATGGCTCACGGGCCCAGCCGCTCCGCGGTATGTGGGATCTTTCCGGACCGGGGCACGAACCCGTGTCTCCTGCATCGGCAGGCGGACTCTCAACCACTGCGCCACCAGGGAAGCCCCTCTCCTGTTTTTGATTTGTTTGTTCCTGTCCTCTGGTTTTGTGTTTATTTCTGAAATGAGATTTTTCTTTTATCTGTAATTCTTTTCTGAGTTCTGTCACAACATTATTTTTCGAATCATCGTTTATATGGTTATTTCATGTTTTAAAACATTTTCTTAAAGGCTTTAGTGTATTTTGAAGAAGGTTAGAGTTGTAATTTCTTTTATGGGCAATTTTTTCTGGTTATTTTATTTTCTGTATGGATGTTAGTCTACTCAACATTCTCTTTTTCCTTATAGTAACTCCATATTGAATGTGACCTTGATACTTTGTTGTACCTCCTTTTGAATTAAAATTAGTTTTCCTGAAATTTTATAATGTGTGAATCAGTTTAGCTTTCTTACTTCACAGAGCTCCCTCCTGTTGAATTATGAAGGTTGTCTCAGATGTTTGCCCTTAGTGTCCTGGAGGGAAGCCTTGGCTCATGAGATTTCAGAATTATTTATTAAATACCCCTTTCACCCTGGTTTGTCAGATTAGCCCATTGTCAGTTCTAGGGAAAATCTATGGCTATTCTGGTTTATCTCATTCTCAGGCTTCTCAGAAGCCCCCTTGTTTTCCTCTGCTTTCTTCAGCAGTCCTGGGTATTATTCAGATTCTCTTGCGACTTTTCCTGTCTGCTTGTAGTTGGTTTCCTAGTATATTGTAAGTGTTGTCCGTGGATTTTGGATTTACTATTAGTAGCTCTGTCTGCTTTTAAATGGAAGTTCAAGGAGTTTCAGAATCCACTATTGTCTCAGAATCCCCTTGGTAACATTAATAGTAAAAATAGCTCCTCTTTGTGTCTTTATATGTGAAAGCCATTGTGATAGGCAATTTATGTTAGATTTCCTCATTTAATTCTCACAGTAATATTCTTAGGCATTGTTGTTACATTTATATACAGATGATTTTAGGAAGAGGTAAATAATGCACCCAATATTTTACATGTAGTAAATATGAAAGCAAGATTCAATATACCAGTCTAATTAATTCTTAAGTTCTTTATAACTCTGACATTAATAACATGTTTTAGCGTCCCATTTTTCATAGTGGGTGACAAGATTTCTTTAAATACAGGGTAACTTAATTTTTTTCATATTTTTGGTTTAAACAAATAATAATTCATTTTCTCACCAAAGTCAAGGGTAGTGCTAATAGTCAAATTTACTGTTATCAAGATAATTGTTTAATTTTCCTTTGTGATATCACTCTTTTTTTTCAGATTTATTTATTTATTTTTTTAAATTTATTTTATTGAAGTATAGTTGATTTACAATGTTGTATTAATTTCTGCTGTACAGCAAAGTGATTCAGTTAAAAATATAAATGCATTCTTTTTCATATTCTTTTCTATTATGGTTTATCACAGGATATTGAATATAGTTCCCTTAGGAACTTGTTTATCCATTCTATATATAAAAGTTTGCATCTGCTATTACCATGCTTGTTGTATGTGCAATTGTTAAAATGAAGTTCAAGAGAGCTTTTCTTTTAACTTCACAAAGTTCCCTGTTCTGTTTTGAATATTTTTGTGAAATATTCAGAAAAATAATGTCTTACTTTATGAGAGCTTTGGTCATTTACATATGATGACTTTAAAAGTGAGGTAGAAAAGGTACGAAGTCCTGTAGTATATAGGCAGTCAAAATACTCACAATTTTAGTTGCTGTAGCTCCATAAGACTGAGAGACAGATATGGGGACAAAGTAGCTGTTAGTCAAAACGCTAAAATATTCTTCTCTAGTAAATTTTGGTAATGACTTCAGGTCCTGATAAAAAGGGTTATATACCTTGTCTGGTGTCCTTATCGTTTGGCATTTATGGGTTTCACTACCACCATGCAAGCCATAGCCAGATATCTTAAGAACCATCAAATGTCCTCTTACATAATGATTTTATTTCATACATAAGGGAAAACAATTTTCCCCATCTTTTCTTACCTTTATCATCCAAAATGGTTATAAATGGGTCAAAGCCAAAAATTCTCTAGAACTTTGCAAAAAAATGATTGTCTGAAAACCAAAGAAATGACAGAAAAATCCTTATGAAAATATTGAAACATTTGGTTTGGAGAGAAAGTATCATTTCTAGAGTCAACATATTGGGATAAAGGCACATTCAATATTTTCTGTGTGTTTTTATTTTATTCTCATTCTATTTGAGTATTACCTCTCCATTAGATTGATGTGCACCTTGTAGCAACAAGCTAGTAGTTCTGTCTATTCATTCATCCATTCTCATTTCTTCTACAAATATTTTTGAGTATTTCTCCCTGGTCCAGTTCTAGGCTGGACACAATACAATGGTGAGCACCTGTAGACACAGTTTCAGTCCTCTTGGTATTGACACTGAAGTGGTAGAGACCAATGTTACATTTCTTAGTGTGTAGTTATTTCACTTAAATTATAACTTTGATAGAGCATATGCAGGGGAAGATCTGAGTCCAAGGAGAATTTAAGAGATTTTGGTCTTGTTAGGAAGATCTAGAAACTGATGAGATTAAAGAATATGCAGGAAATAACTAGGAAAAGATGGCAGGAGAGAGAATTCCAGGAGGAAAATACAGCATTTATTAAAGATCTTTTGGAGCCCATGGGCTCAATTGGGCCTAGTTTTGGACATATTGGACTTGAGACACAATTATGATATTTAAAAAAGATTTCAAGTAATCAGGTTATTATGAATCTAAAGCTCTGGGGAGATGTGTGTAGAGAATAATTGGAAGACGTGTATGCATGAAATTATTAGGGAGCAAGTACAGAGTGAAAAGAAGAAATGGATTAGGATAGAGCCTTGAGAAATTATGACAGCAGTACCTTGGCAGAAGCAGCTCAACTTGTGAAAGAGAGAAAGAAGAGCTAGAAAGGCAGGAGGACCACGAGGTAAGTGCTTTGAAAAGGAGAAAAGAGCTCTTCCTCTCCAAAATAATGACATCGCCAAAGCTCTGCTTCCTGTGTCATTCCATAGTTTTTGTTGTAGAATAAGATAATTTTGAAGTGTCATTAAATTATTTGCAAGATTGCTAGAAAGATCCTCAGGCTTCAAAACCCACTGTTGCAGAGATTCAGTGGGTGTGCAAATGTAATTAGCAGAATTTGTTACTGCAGGTCTCAATACAGCTCCTTTTGAAAATGCTAGATCCTAAGATCAGAAGTTAGTGTGGCTTTCCCGTTACCAAATAGCATGCTCCTAAGACCCTTTTCTATTCTGTGCCTATCATGGGGGTCACCGGGCTTACTCGCTGGTACTTGTTATTGCATTTCATTTGATCTGGGTTGTCCAGATTCCACATAAGATGACAGACAGCTGAATAATTGAAAACACATAAAACTTGTATACTGTCAGGCCTTCTTTTTAGCATCTAGTCTGACAAGGTGACTCAAAAAAAATATGATAAATCCTTAGGAACGTAAGAGGAAAGTTCTCATGACTGAGGCTTAGAGATGGAGAGAAACTCGTACACAGGTCTGTAAATTATAGAAATCTTCCTTGATGTGATGAGCCATTTACTATGAGATGGCAACAAGCAGAATTCAGCATAGAATCTCTGAATCCGTAAAATGTTAATATATGTTTAGAATATTAAAATGTTTTTATTAATTCCTCATAGATGATAACATTTGCTTGGATACCTAAGATTTATGTATTAGATGAACATGAAGTAGTTTTTACTTTTCTATTTAATGGACGTCAGAAACTAAGGTCAAGTAATATTTGCTATTAATAAAAATGTTATGATTTTTGCTTGCTTGGTTTTAGCTTTAGTTAATCATGGCTTGAGAAAATTTAGTTTATGATGTTGGGCTAACAGGTTTCATCCATAGTAAATCATTTCCTTGTAAGAACTGACCTTTGCAGAAATACATGCAGAAAGTTAGGAGAGTTTGGAACTAAGCCAAATGACAACTTATGAAGAATTTTTCCTATTTGTTTGAATTTAAGGATAAAGGCTATATATATCATTATGTTATAAACTTTTATATATAGTATCAAAGTTTTCAGTTTTTCCAATTCATATGACAGGCACAAAATCTTTTCCTCAAGCAAAATAAGAATAAGGGTAAAACTAATCCCACACTACAAATTTAGAAATTTTAGTATTGGAAAACTTTCTAGAAGAAAAATGATTTTTCGTAAAACTATTCATTCCGTTACCTCGAATGCTGCTATTTCTAAAACATTGATTTAACTGAAATGAAGAGTCTTCAAAAAATAGAAAAGCAGTCTCAATTATTTTGAAAAAATAAATAATTTTTATCTGTAGTACATAGGCCAATTAATTATATATTATTTCTCAAAATATCCTTCATTATTGAGAAATATGAAATATTGGTTATGGGGATGGTAGCTCTTCAGAAAACCATCCCCGCTGATGGAGAACATCTTTTACAAACTCAAAGCGTGTGGCCTACATTCGTTTAAGATATAAATGACATCTCTTTGTTATTATATATTTTTCTTTTTCTGGTACTCAGCACTGTGCCTGGTACATTGTCAGAGTTTATAAACGCTTGATGAATAGGTAAAAATAAAAGCACAGTGCATTGACAGTTTCTAGTTAGAAACTATGCAAGTTTTAGAAAAATGGAATATTTAGTTTAAACCAAAGCAATCATTTAGGCTAAAATGATTAGCCTAATGCAGAGAAACTGCGTTATCATTTCTTTACCTTTACGAGAATGAGACATAAAGCCAAACCCTGACTGAGACAGGAGCAGGGAGAGATTAGAAGTTAAGGTGCTCTGGGGTCTTTTTGAAGATGGTTACTAGTGGGGAAGAGAGCGATCATATTGTGAAAGGGTGACAAGATGAAAGAAGCTTCTCTTCACAATCAAGATCAGAAAGAAAACTGAAAAAGCAAAGGAGAAAGTATCACAAAATGTTAGCCTTATGTTAAGGAAAAGGGCATAAGAAAGAGCTTTGGGGTAGAAAGTAGCCCTTTTACCTAAGACCCTCAAGAACTGAACTTGCTTACTGAGAATACACACACACACACACACACACACACACACACACACACACATACACTCACAAATACAGACACACACACACACACGTAATTACATACACATACATCCCGTGAATAGAAGTGAAAACAATTCACAAGCACTAGCTAACATTGCATTATATGATGTAAGATTTAAATACAGTGATAGAAGTGGCACCAGCCATGCCTTAATCAATTCAATATCCTGGCATCTTGCTTCTCTCATAAAATATGGGCATAGCATCTCCATTCAACTACACAGAGGTCTCATGTAACTTTCATGTATTGCTAGTCAGGTTAGGGATAGAAATCAAAGTAAAGGGAAGCAATGTGAGGGCTGCAAAACAAACGACAAGATCAATCTTGACTTTCTTTTTATGTCTAGAAAGAAAAAGAAGCCTTGATCAATCAACACGTATTTATTGAGTGAAAAATCTCATTAAAATCTTAAATGTTAATTTTGACCTGAGAATACATTCTTTTAATTAGACCTTTAAGCAAATATATTCTATTTGTACATGCTTATGAGCTAGTATAACATTAATCACCAAGTGTCTTGGTATATGGTCTTATGGAATACTTTTCTTTTTAATTTGGATAGACGAGACTACTATCTTTTATGTCTATTATGGGTAATTAAGTATTTGGCTTTTCTAAAAAAACTTTTCAGTGTTGAAGTCAAGGGTAATAAATGAGCTCTACAAACCCCAGAAGAACTTGAGAAGGAAATTATGCAATCTATTTTTTTTTCTTTTTGTAGTCCAGTTACACCTTAATTATTTTAAGTTATATTAGAAGTTAATTTTTCTGTTGTAAGCACTAGCACTGTGATGAGACAGACATTTATAAATAAATAGCCTTTTCTGTGGCTTGAGGCAGTTCATGAAATTACGAAAGATGTTTAAATGATTAAACATATAGGAAATTATTTAGCCGTTGAATGACCTGGCTTATTCTGTTTGATCTATATTATAGATCTATAATATTGTGAATACATATTGTATACATTGTGTATATATGTTCTATATTACATGTAATCTTAAATATATAAGGATGAAGACATATTATAAGAACTTTCTAATCATATCATTTTGCTTGACAAAATATAATCAACATTTTCCAAAATACTTAGGAGCTCCTCAGAGAATAGGATAAGATATACCATAAATTTAGTCTCTTTTAAAACTTGAATTTCTAGGGTGATTCAATTCAGACTTTAAAACTTATTGTAGTAGATTTAAAAAACTCACAACCAATATGGAAGAAAATTTGTGGTAAAAGCAAGGGAAAATAACCTGGGAGTGGAGAGGGGAGCAACAACCATCCAAAAGAAGTGATCATCAAAAGACAGAACATTACTTGGTGATATGAGGGGTATACTGAACTTCTAAAAACAGTATAGAAGTGCTGGGTTCCGGCTAACAAGTTAAAATCCTTTCAGAATGTCAGACAATCTTATGAGGCTTCTCCATTTCTAATTCTACACACTAACAAGGTTAATCAAACCATGAAGTAACAGCGAAGACTTTCACAATTAATGTTGTAAAATACATAAAACAACAGCTAATTAATCAGCCCTAAGGTCACTATATCGCTTGTGGAAAATTAGTAATAGCAAAGATTCATGACAGAGAGAGAGAGAGATGACAGGTCATGCTCTGTGAGTTTCAATTTTAACTAGCAAAGACTGTCAGAGTTATATCTAAAGCTGCAGTAGTCTTTTTTTCCTTTTTTTTTTAACAGCAGTAGAAGCTTGACTAGCATTAGAAAGAATTATATTTTGAACATATTTATAAAGTTCGAGTAACTATATCTTTTGTAGTTTTTAACAATGAGAGGAGACAAGAAAAAATCATTACATTTATGTTTCGGATTTCTCCACCAAATAGCATTTCATCAACTTATTAGTGAAAGAAAAGTTGGGTTAAATACATGAAACAAGTTTGCTAGATGATATATTTAACCTTTTAAACATTATAGCATAAAAATGTCTTACTTGCTTTTTTAAAATGCATGCCAACCATAATTAACATACTGCTCAAGAAAGAGAAAGATGAGAATTAGAGAGATTAATCATAATAAATTAACTATATGAAAACAGTTCTGTAAATCCTCTTATTTTAGATATAGAAACTGAAATTATCAATTACAGACCTTATTTCCTTGGGGAGACCACATTTGACATTCTAAATAAAAGGAAATAAAGGTAATATTTCAAGTATATTACTATGGTCTATTTTTCAGTGGTGTTACAATTTTAAAATTATAGAAATCACAAGCATAGCTCCCTCTCCCTCTAAAAAAAGAAACAGACAAGCCAACAATATAGCCAAGCTCCATATTTTAAATAAAGTTGAATATGAAGCATTGGCAGTGTGAGTAGAGACTCTTGACATTGGGACTTGGTATATAGAAGATGATTAGTCAAAAGTATATAGTATGGATCTGAATTGAGAAAGAGGTTACAAGACTGAGATAAAAATGATTGGGAAATTAAGGTACAGCCACACTTTGGAATAGTTGGTGACAGTCTAAAAGAATTGGGCAGCCATATGTGCACATATATGGAAAATGTTGATTATATTTTGTCAAGCAAAATGGTATGATTAAAAATGTTCTTATAGGAGTCTTCATCCATATATATTTAATATTACCTGTAATATATAACATATATACACAATGTATACAATATGTATTCACAATATTATAGATCTATAATGCACAATATTACACATACAATATTATATATAATTTTATATATATTATTTATATATATTATTTCATGCATAAATATTTGTGTATCCATGTGAGAATACCTACCAAACTGTCAATACTGATAGCATCTAGGAAAAGGAGTGCATGAAATATAGGTTGAGTAAGGGGTTTTCCTTTTAATTGTAAATATCTTGGTATGGTTTTTGTCTTTTGCATATAATACAAAGTGTGCTGATCACTTGAGATGATTAGTCTATGAAATATATATTTTATATGGGAAATATATAAATGGTAGGTGTTCAATAAGTGCATCTCAGAAAGAAAATATTTTTAGGTGCTATTATTTTTAGGAATGATGAGCTTTATCAGTTCATGTGGTTAGATGATCATAAAGTACCATGGATTATGATGCTGCTGTATGGCATGGTCAGAGAAAGTGAAATAGTGGGAGCATGTTTAAATCTAATAGTGGTTTAGCTGAGAACAAATATGAATTAATACAGAAAAAGGCTCTCAAAGAAATTTTTGAATCTCATTCAAAGTTAAGGAAAATAGAAATAATAACTATAAATAAAACAGTGATGCTTATGAGACCTTGTTAAAGGAAAAAGTAGAGAAATTAGTGATTCTGTGGAGAAGAGTTGTGGGTCAACAGAAAAAATGAAGAATCTAGGTCACTGTAGTATTTGTGGGTTATGTGACATGTTCAAAGGAAGAAAAGGAAAAATAGGTATATAAAATGTATATTTAATTTTTAGTTTAGAGAGTGATTTTTGGTTTTTTGTTAAGTGATGGATTTAGTTAGAAATTAGGTGTATTTTACCATAAAAATTAAGTATAATTTTCTAATTGTTGGCAATTCAAAAGTTTTTTCATATATCACAGTAAGACTTTAAAAATATTTTAATATGAAGAAGTATGAGGAATAAACCAAATGGCTCATAGGCCCAGATAATTCTTGATTATAATTAAAACAAAACAAAATTTAAAGTAAAATGACAACATTACAGAACAATATTGAAGAAATATAAAAGCATCCTGAGAAGCTGGTTTTAAAATTTTATGGGAATGCAGACACAAGATGTTCTTGAGGCAGAAAAGTTTGAAGCTCTTAGTTTATTAAATAACAAAGCTTATTATAATGTTTAATAATTAGAATAATTGGTGCAAAAGTAACTAGTACAATGGAAAAATGATAGTTCAGAAACAGATCCACACATATAGGGACCCCGGATATTTGATTTAGGAGGCACTACAGATTTTTGCTTTTTTTTTTCCTCTATTTTTTGTTTTGATTTGTTTACTTTTTTGATGGGAGAGAGGAAGAAAGGGAGAAAAGAGAAAGGCAAAGGGGGAGGTTGAAGGAGAGGGAGAGGGAAGTCAGGTAATACCAGGTATTGGTGAGGATGTTGATCAGTGGGAACTCTCGTATATTGCTGGTGATAGTGTAAATTACTACAGCTTTGGAAAATGTAGGAGTTATCTGGTAAAGTTAAATAAATGTGTATCTCGATAATTTATATCCCTATAGATATAAGAGAAATACATAGACTAGAGAAAAAATGGGTGTGTTCATATACAAGGATATTTAAGGTAGCTTTATTCTTAATACCCCAAAACTTGACAAAAATGTCCCTCAACAGTAGAATGAATAAATAAATTGTGCAATATTTGTACAAGATGCATAGAAATTATAATGAATGAACTTTATGCAAACAGTGTGCCTTAATCTTATAAACACAATTTTGAGTAAAAGAAGCAAGACAAAATAATACATTTCAGAGTTGCTAAAATTATAAAGAAAAGTAAAGGAGTGGATGTCAGGCTAGCAGTTCTTTTTTTTTTTTTTTTCATGAGCAAACAAATGTTTATTTGTTTTAAGCCATTGAGTTTTGGGGTAGTTTGTTACACAGCAGTTGATAATACACCTCTTTCAAAGACTGCTCAAATGTCAACTTTTTTTTTTTCAGCTTGTTTTTTTTAAATTTTTGTTGGAGTATAGGTGCTTTACAATGTTGTGTTAGTTTCCACTGTACAGCAAAGTAAGTCAGCTATACGTATATATATATCCCCTTTTTTGGATTTCCTTCCCATTTAGGTCACCATAGAGCACTGAGTAGAGTTCCCTGTGCTATACAGCAGGTTCTCATTTGTTATCTCTTTTATACATAGTATCAGTAATGTATATATGTCAATCCCAATCTCCCAATTCATCCCACCCCCCTTTTCCCCCTTGGTATTCATATGTTTGTTCTCTATGTCTGTGTCTCTATTTCTGCTTTGCAAATAAGATCGTCTATAGCATTTTTCTAGATTCCACATATATGCATTAATATGTGATATTTGTTTTTCTCTTTCTGACTTAACTTCACTCTGTATGACAGTCTCTAGGTCCATCCACGTATCTACAAGTGACCCAATTTTGTTCCTTGTAATGGCTGAGTAATATTCCATTGTATATGTGTACCACATCTTCTTTATCCATTCCTCTGTTGATGGACATTTAGGTTGCTTCCATGTATAGTGCTGCAGTGAACACTGGGGTTCATGTGTCTTTTTGAATTATGGTTTTCTCTGGGTATATGCCCAATAGTGGGATTGCTGGGTCATATGGTAATGAGAATAAAACAAAAATAAACAATGGGACCTAATTAAACTTAAAAGCTTTTGCAAAGCAAAGAAAACCATAAATGAGTTGAAAAGACAACCCTCAGAATGGGAGAAAATATTTACAAATGGAGCAACTGGCAAAGGGTTAGTCTCCAAAATATACAAACAGCTCATGCAGCTCAATATCGAAAAAACAAACAACCCAATCCAAAAGTGGGTGGAAGACCTAAATGGACATTTCTCCAAAGAAGACATACAGATTGCCAACAAACATGAAAAGATGCTCAACATAACTAATTATCAGAGAAATGCAAATCAAAACTACAATGAGGTATCACCTCACACTGATCAGAATAGCCATCATCAAAAAATCTACAAACAATAAATGCTGTGGAGAGGGTCTGGAGAAAAGGGAACCCTCTTGCACTGTTGGTGGGATTGTAAATTGATACAGCCACTATGGAGAACTTTATGGAGCTTCCTCAAAAAACTAAAAATAGAACTATCGTATGACCCAGGCTAGCATTTACATCTAAGGAGGGAAGTAGAGGGTTGAATCCAGAAAGGTGAGATGGGAACTTCTAAGTTGCTAGTATCTTAATTTTTTAAAAAAATCTGTGTAATGAAGACATTGTTATTCATTTTATAGTATTTATTTTAACTTTTACATACTTTTCTGTACATATATTACATTTTTAAAAAGAAAGAAAGTGTTAAAATTATAAAGGAAAACTTCCACCTGTTGCTTTTCCTGGACCTTCAAGTTAACTGTTAAATTTCATTGTGATCCCCTCAAGGTGGAAAATAATTATTAAAAGACATTACTGTATGTCTCTTTCTCTCTTCACGTGTCTTTCTGAATACAAATGCACATTTTATTTACGAAAGATGTATCAAACTCTCCACACTGTCCTGTACCTTGATTTTTCCCACTTATGTATCTTTTGGGGCCCATTCCACATATGTGCATACAGACCTGTCTACTTTTTGAAAAACAAAATTCTATTATTTTCCATATGGATGTACTATAATTTGTAACCACTTCTGCATATATGAGCTTTTGGTTGTACTCAGATTTCTTTGTTTTGTTTTGTTTTGTTTTGTTTTGTTTTGTTTCTGTCACATAGGTGGCCATTAGTACAGTTTGATATAAAATTTGATCTCCAAATGTATTCTTAGGGCTTGCCCTGGGATCACTGGGACAAAGTATTATAATTTTATGCTGTGACAAATGTTGCCAAATTGTTTTCTAAAAAGGTGGCGCCAATTTACTTTTCTAACAAGAAAAGTATGAAAGTGAGCTATGAGACTTCTGGAAGGTTTTCTTGAAACCCTTAATCTTGATAGAGTTTATAGACCTTTGAAACTTCCATTATATAAATAAATATCAGTCATTTTAGGTTTTCAAAGTAATTGATGTATTTTAAAATAAAAATGACTGCTCTTGAAAATTGTTTTTGCATTAAATATTAAAGCAATACAAAAAGCAAAATTAAAAAAAAAATACAAGAAGAAAGAAAATGTCCCACAGTATCCAATCACAGAGAACCACTGTCAAGGTTAGGAGAATATCATTTGCAGAATCTCTCTCAGAATGTACATAGCTAAAGGAGAGATAGCTAAGGGAGAATAATTTTAGTAAAACAGGATGATGCTACATATTTAATGTTATTGTATTTGAATCAAAGAGAAGTTATAGAATTTGAAAAGAAATTGAAGGAATTGTTATGGAGCAGATATATTATTTTTTTCCCTCATATAAGATATGAGATACTTAAAGTATCATTCTCAGGTTGGAAATATAAAAAATATTAAAAGAATTAAGTAATGTTTAACAGCAGTTCTCAACATGGACAACATTTATGATTCCCTAAAGTGAAAGATGAGAATAATGGCACTTATTCCTAGTTCTCCTCCATCCATAACCTACTCTTTTTTTTTTTATCGTATTAGCAATTGACAAGGTGTAAACCATTTTTGTTCTATTTTGTAATTAAGATAAACATTTAGAGGTGCTTAATCATCTGATTAAATCATCCCATATTTACCAGCAATCCTTTTATCATAGCACCTTTGTTCTTCAGGCCCTTGTTCAAATTCACCATTTTGATACCTGTTTTTTATTGTTAAGTAGTGTTTTGTAATACTGTACTATAAATAATACTACTTACATTTAGAGGAAACCCAAAAGCTGCAACACATATGGGCCAAAGGAATCTAACACTGCATTTGTCATTTTCTCAAAAGCAGGTGAAAACTGCAATGAAAATGATAAAAAGCTATCAAAATGTTTGATTGATCATTAAGCACATATTTTCAAGAGTTAAAAATCTTAAAGGAGTAATTTACTAGTAATTTACAACTCCCTCTTCTCCTTCACTCTCCTTTCTCTTTTCTGCTTTCCTAGCTGACATCTATCTATACTATCTGTCTATCATCTATCCATGCATGCATCCATCCATCCATCTATCTCTCATCTATCTATCCAGCTATCTCTCTATCAATATGGTGTAAAATGCTTATTTTGTGCAGCTTTTTCCATTATAATGTTGATTTGAAACAAATAAACTGCCAGATATTTCTCCAGCAAAGATGGGTTTATTTGGGATCAGCAGAGAATTGCAGTTTGGGGTCTGCAACCATGGTGAGCCACATGCAACGCCTCAAATGCCAAGGGTAGGAGAATGCCTTTATAGGGAGGAAAAGGAAGTTGGGAAAACTATAGTAAAAATGGAGTCCATGGCTTTTCAATGGCTGAGTCCTTGCCGGGAAAGAAAAGTCTTTCTTCTTCCTCATGGATTTTGTTATAGTTGCAGGATGTGGGAGCTCCCCCTACTGGTCTCCTGACTCTATTTACTTGAGGTTTCTGGTTATTAATATTTTACAATAAATAGGATTCTAGTTTTCAATGACTTTATATTTCTTCTTGGCCCTCCTACTTTGGATATTCTCACTAAAACAGGGAAGATACAATGATGGAAAAAATAATAGAAATGTAATTTAAGTAAGATTACACATCCAAAACAGACAAAACCTGGACCAATGCATAATTATGTCAAAAGCTGAAGCTGAATTTTACGTGTGTGTGGTTTTTTTCTGCCTCAGGACCATCAGTAATTTCTCTCATATATTCAATTACAATGTTACACTAAAACATTCTTATAGAACACTCCTAAAATGAAGCTAAAATCCTTAATAAAATCACAGGTATCTTTTGCATAAAACTCACATGATATTGGCGAATGTCTCTCTTCCCTGGAGAAACTACTTTATCCTCATATGTTTTGGAGTTCAGATATGTACACACACACACACACACACACACACACACACACACACACACACACCCCTCTCGTTGTATAACTAAATCAGAGATGAACTGAATCTCTCTTATTAGAAAGAGTTAAAAGTTTTCCTTGGCTTCTATTAACCTGTATAATGTGATTTCTTGAAGAATGAGATCTTAATTATTATGATTTATTCAGCATAAGAGTTCAAAGTTTTGCATTTTACATTTTGATTTGAAGATTCAAAAAGGCTTTTGCTGTGAGAAAAGCAATTTCTATGATTACTTTATGAAATAGAGATCACTTGAAAATGGAATCTATATAGCAAGTAAATTTTTGGCTTTAAAAATTGAGCCTGCCTTGTTTTCTAACCTCATTTTTTTTTTTTTTACATTTGATCTCATCTTTTCCTCCTTTCCACAGCGTTAATAAAATGGGAGATGAGTGAAGAATGTTTGTGGGCCTGATTATAAAACAGTGAACATTTCCTGTATGGGCACATGCACATATGAATCACCACGCAAATGGATCTTTGATTACTCCTATAGCTTTATGCAAGTTATGATTTGTAATATCAGTGAGGACCAGAAATCATTTTCAATATTTTCACTGCAGCACAGATCAAACCTACAGTGGAAAAATGAGTCAAGTGTTGTGCTAGCTGGTTGCTCTCCCTATCATTACAGAACACTTTAGGAGGTCCCCTTTTATTCATGTCAGCTGTATGGTTTAATTTAAAAGTAATTTCAAGCATTTAACATGCTTCCTTCACTTTAAAGAGTACTTCTTAAAAATGAAAAGGATTCAATCACTTTTTGGAGACAGACAGAGGGTACGATATGAATGTAAGTCCCATCAGTGCAGGTCTGATGGTTTCTGATTTAAATAGTTTTTATTAAATATGAAATGTCCAAATTACCTAATCATTGTCTCCTGTAAGATAAACACAGTTTTCCTAGGCCTTTCTGCAGAGTCTTATCTCAGAGCTGCAGGATGTCAGTTGATAATGTTGCCTTCATGTTAGACAAGCAGACAAAATAATTTGATTGTACTGCTTGCCATGTTGTTCTAAGCAGTTCTTTAAGAACTAAAACCACTTTGTTTCTGGTGGCATGACAAAGCCCATTACTTTCATTTTTTTGAACTCCTTAGAAAGCTTCAACATCAATAGGACTGATTTCAGAGCACACTGGTATAATGTGTTTAGTCTTGTCTAGTCTATCCATCCAGAGGTAGACATAAAACAAAAGTTAGGATGGTAGGAAAAACGTTTTTCATGCTGCAGAAACATGGCAAAATTATAGGTAATTACTTTTTAAACTGACAATCACTGAAGTGAGTGTTTAAAGTTAAATTTTAAATAAATTATTCAAAAACCTATAAACCTATATCCAAATGCCAGGCAGTAACTTCTGTACTGTTTGAATATTTTGCAATGCTCATGCAAACAGAGACTGTGGAGAAAAAAATGATCAAAATAATCTTTACCATTATTTTCTGGAAGTAAGAGTAAAATGTTTTAATTTTAAAAATGTGAAATGATAAGTTTTCTAATTATTTTTTACTCTTGTGAGAAAGGAGCACAGGAAATGTAAAAATCAACTCAAGATAATGACAATCTCATTTGAAATAAGAGGGTAAGTTAAGTGATTGAGTATGTCTAAAAGAAAAGCATGAATAGATTTAAAAATAAAACTTAAGGTCAATGCACAACCACTTTGTGACCTCATGCGTTGTACACATTCTAAGTCCAGTTTTCTAATTTATAAAATAAGAATATAATCATAGCTACATGAAGGTAGGTCATCTAATCAACTAACTCTGCACTCAAACTGATGGACAGAAATCAGCATGGTCCCTGTACTTAGGGAGCTTATGTTCTAGACTGGAGAGCAAAAGATAGCCACATCATTGTATACATAAGCATAAAATTGTGACTGTAGTAAGTACTACAAAGAAGAACTACATGATTTTATGAGAGCTTATGCAAAGGACAGTTTGATGTAGTTAGGGAAGTCAGAAGAGACTTCTATGAGGACACAGATATTGTACTGCAGTTTGATTGAGTGAACTAGGTAAATAAAGGTGGGAAGAACATTTCAGACAGAGGGACTTTGTATGTAAGGATACTGTCAGGGTCCCTGAAGGAAGAACTAACCTTATATAAAGAATGGAGAACATGGTAAAAAATGAGGTTTAAAAAAGAGAAGACTGCACAGAGCTCTCGAGGATATTGTAAGGAATTTTGTCCTTATCCCTCCAAGGGAAGCCTTTGAAAAGATTTAGACAGAAGGGTGATTTCTAATCTGCTCTTCAGAGTAGACTAGTTTGAGCTGCAGTGGAGGTGCTGGGCTTGAAAATGTGCTGTAAATTTTCAGATGCCCCTAATGCTGGTCCTGCATTGCTGGTTGTGCTTCTGAACCTTATCATCACTGCATTCTGAAGAGAAGTTTACCTGCTTTTCTTTTTCATTTCATTTCATTTCTTTCTTTCTTTCTTTTTCTTTCTTTCTTTCTAAATAAGGATAGGAATAATGTACATGTGATTGTAATACACAATAAATAGGTGCCAATTTATTCGCACAATGACACTGTAGGACAAATTTTTCAACAAAAGGTGCATTAGGAAGTTCTTAGATTTGAAGTATAAATGTTCTTTCCAAGGAGAAATAATTGTATTCTAACATGATATCAACTCTACTCATTAATTATGAAAATGCATTATGATAAAAAGCAAGTATATCAAAAAGTCATGTACCACAATGTTCATTGCAACTCTGTTTGCAACAGCCAGGACATGGAAGCAACCTAAGTGTCAATCAACAGATGAATGGATTAAGAAGATGTGGCACATATATACAATGGAACATTACTCAGCCATAAAAAGAAACGAACTTGAGTTATTTGTAGTGAGGTGGATGGACCTAGAGTCTATCATACAGGGTGAAGTAAGTCAGAAAAACAAATACTGTATGCTAACACATATATATGGAATCTAAAGAAAAAGAAAATGGTTCTGAAGAACCTAGGGGCAGGACAGGAATAAAGACGCAGGCGTAGAGAATGGACTTGAGGATGGGGGAGGGGGAAGGGTAAGCTGGGACGAAGTGAGAGAGTAGCATTGACATATATACACTACCAAATGTACAATAGATAGCTAGTGGGAAGCAGCCACATAGCACAGGGAGATCAGCTTGGTACTTTGTGACCACCTAGAGGGGTGGGATAGGGAGGATAGGAGGGAGGCACAAGAAGGAGGAGATACGGGGATATATGTATATGCATAGCTGATTCAGTTTGTTATACAGCAGAAACTAACACACCATTGTAAAGTAATTATACCCCAATAATTTATTTTTAAAAAAGCAAGTATAAAATATGTTTAAGTGAATGTGTTTATAATTTAAGATTATAAGAAAAAAGATAAATTTATGCCCACAATTTATTACTTGATCTTTTTAAGCAACATAGAATGGTTGAACTGATATGAGTTCATGATCCTATTGAGTAACTCCAAACAACAACAACAACACAATGCACACTGATTCCTATAACCTCCGATTTAGGAACAAATGGGAGAATCATTATGATAGAAATATCTGCTCCCTTGGATTCTCCTTTAGGAGAAATTGCCATTTTGTCCATTAAATAACTGTAAATGTACACAATTTACCTAGCTCCTCTGGGATACAGAATCTTCTTTTGCAAAATGAAGGCACTATTCAGAATGACCACCAAGATCCCTCTAACATAGTGCTGTTAGAGACCCTTTAAGTTGTGATTATGAAAATATTTTCAATGAACAATTGTTGGGAGCCAGCCATCAAATCCATCTCCTGTTCATCTGAGCACCAATATTGTAAAATAGCACTTTAGGGAAATTGCCAACAAACTATATCATAATGAATATACCTTTTTACTCTCTCAGTATCAGTTATCCAAGTTTGATTTTTCAAGGTATATCTCTTGTATTTTAACGCCACAATATTCTGTATATTTTCCATCAAATTGCAATCACCAAGAGTAGCTATTATTTTTTTCACACAACCATTGATATATGATTTTTAAAATAGTAAAACTAAGGCAGGTATTTTTTAAAGATCTGAATTGATGTGCACATCTGGTTAAAAGGTGTTCCCCCAGTTTTTAAGTACTTGACTAACTTCTTAATTCTGAGGGATCAACACTAATTTCCAGTGTTTACCAGCAATCATAGATGACTAGCAGTTAAAAAGCCATCAGCCCTGTCACATTTTTCAAAGAACAGAATCCCTTTCCAGATGGTCCTTCATTTGCCTAATGGACAGCCTAAGGGGATAAAAATGTCACCTGTTGTAGCTAGTCAACAATATTAATAAAAACACAAAAATAGACCTCTCATGCAATGGCAACGACCCAAAAACAGATTTATGAGTTCCTTTACTGAGTTAATTTGCAATGATCATCATTTTAGCATTCTAAAATTTCCAGTTCTTCTCTGAATTTTCCAATGCCATTTTTTAAAAACACTGAAAGATAAATATTAGAAAATAAAAATTTATTTTCCAAAGCAAAGCAATATTTAAAACATTTGCACCACAAAAATACAAGTTAATAGTTTTTAAATGTATTTCTCATGTGAAAGAGAATGGTCACATAAAGAATCAACCATGTATATTTTTTGAAACTTTGGTAAAATAAGCGAGATTTTACCTTTTCTAATTCATCTTTACTAAATTACATTTTGGACTCTAAGCCAATACAACCCAATTGCTGTTTCTCAATAGGCTGTTTTCTTTTCACTTTCTCTAACTTTATACAAGTGATGCTCTCTATTTGCAATGTGTTTTCCACTTGGTAAAGTCTTACTGATGATTCAAGATCCATCTTCAAATTTCCATTATTTATATCCATATATGTGGTGACTAGCAAGGTCATAAATGCTCAAAAAATGAAAGCATGGATGGCTAATCATTGTAATAAGATTCTTCTGAAGTCACCTTTTCAAGTCACCCACTGAGATGATAGTGCAGAACGTGCTGAAATCTAATCTATAGGACAATCCAAAATCATAAATATATTCGTTAAATTCTAACTAATCATTTAGATTAGTTAGATTAGTTAAATTAAATTCTATCTAAATCATTTTCTTTTAATTTGTATGGAAAACTTATTTTTTAATTACTATACAATCGAGAAATGTAACAAGGCAGCATACATTTAAAAAGTCCACTGGGAATAAAGGAAGCCAGTTCTGTTAGCCTATTCTATCTCATCTTTTGTTTCAGTGAAGTAAAACCAAGACACATACATTCCATAATTTCCTTTTTTATATATTCCAAAAATTATGTTTTATATATTTCTAATAATTTAGATCTTTGATTTTCTCATTTTCTAGTGTGCTATACTTTTTCTTCTTAAAAATCATAGGGTATATTGAAAGCAAATGTCAACACTATGCATGCATAATAGTATTCTCTCTTTTGTGTGTCTAAGGGACATGGTAAAAATTCAGCAAGTCTTCATAGCTCACCAAGCAAGTCACTAACAAAGAAGTGAAGTAATATTTTTCTTCCAGGATTGATTATGATGCCAATGTCCATTCAGCTACATTTAGTGGTGAAGAAAGGGCACAATTAACAGTGGGACATGGTCCCACCAAAGGATTCACATATGAGAAAAAAACCACAAGATTAGAAACTAGTTTAGATAGTTGTAGAATTAAATTTACTGTAAATTGAAACAGTGTCATAAATTTCTTTCTTTCTTTTGATTTTTGTGTAAAATATGCAAGAAAGTTTTCAGGGATAATTTTTAAATTTAATTATAACAATAGGAACTTTGGAGAAGATGCACATTTTTCTTAAATGAAGTAAGATTCCAAATCTAGCATTACACAGGCAGAAACATGCTCTTCAGTTGGAATTTTTTAAAAAGTCATGATGTTGGCATTTTATTTTGTGAAATCTTAGAAACAGTATTCCAAAGTAATTGACTAAGAGTCTTTGCCAAATTCCTCATTGCATTCTTAGCAAATACACTTTAAAAATTTCAAATAATGATATTTAAGCACTTTTCCAGAAATCTTTGTTTTAGATCCTGCAGCACATCAAAATGAGAATAGGTCTCAAACTGAGTAGTTATATTTTTTTCACTTTTCTCTAAAATCAAAAAGTAATAACTAAAGGTTCAGACACAAATACATATACAAAAAAAGAGAGAAATCTTTATATAATATCAAGAAAAATAACCCACATAAACAACTGAAAACAGCATTACAACAGAGACTTTATATATCTGTAAATAAATGTGCATTTGGGAATCTGCTTTCTACTTTGAATTGGCAGAGAAATCATGTTACCTAATAATGACCCTGAATGTCATATTTTCATTTTTTTCTGTATACAGCTCAATAACCTACATTGAAGCCTTAAAGAAAAGAATTTGTGACTGAAATTCCTATGTTCTGGGATCATTAGCAGCGATATAAATAATGGCTTCTTATCCATTCTGAAATCCCTTACAGAAAGTAAACCACCACTACAAAAAGAACATTTAAGGGCACACCTCTAAATGATAATATTTCTAGATTTAAGAGGTATTTTCCTTATCATTTAAGTAAGTTATCACTATTAATCCAGAAAATTGTATAGAAATTGATCAAAGCCAAATTACTTAATTTGATCTTTTATCTTCAAATTCATAGGGGGCCACATAGTGTTTGATATTTTTGAATCCCAGATAAACATATTTTCACACTTTTCTCTCTAACCTACCTCTTTTACTGAGCTGCTCCTGTACCAGTTTCAATTCATTCTTTTCCAACAGGTGCCTTTTGTCTGTAGCTACTGTACCTATGGCAAACAAATTGGAGAAAAAGATCCCAACCAGAAAGAAATACTCTTCAGAGCTTGCAAAACAGATAAACAAAGAAGGCCATCTATTACATTTTCCCAGAAACTTTTGGCACTTAATCTCTAAGGGATCAATTCAAGAACTTTTGGCCTTTTACCTCCAAAGGAATCAATTAAAGCAGTTGATATATTTCATCTTAATAAAGGGCTTAGCCATAAAATGCCTGGGTAAACTTTGCTTCTAACTAAATATTAGTTGTTCTAACTGCATTATAAAATAGAGGTTATTATAATTTCTAACATTAAGAGTATTATAATGATTGCAAGAGATGATTTATTTAAACTATTTAGATCATTATTTGGGAAAAAACAAATCCTCAATGAATGTTAGATAGTAATTATAGTAAGACACATGAGAAATAATAAATATGAAGAGCCTGTCTCCATATAATACCTTGGTATAAATATAAGCACTTTAAGTTTTAGTTACATTTATAAATGTCTTATCAGGTTGTGGGATATAGATGTCTCCCTTTTGACCTGAAGATTCATACCTTAAGAAATTGACAATATAAAATAATTTTCTTATCCACCAGTTGTGATCATCAGTTTTTATAGGGGAAAACCCCATCAAAGATGGTATTTGCTTTCCTAACAAGACAACTATAGCATTGATACAGGTACATTTAAAAAAATTAAAGAAGAAAAAGATAACCATTACCATCTCATTTTTATGACTATGCCACGGTCTTGTTAGACATGGACTATTTTATTTCTTTGGATAATTCAGGGACTAACAAAAGAACATCTGTGTAACAAAGCACTACCACTTGAAATTTAAAATCTCATAAATGAATTAAAACAGAACATTAGCCACCTCAATATCATGGAATTAGTCAATTATGAAAATGATCATCCTTGTTTAACAAAGTCAAATGGAAATATTGCAAGGATGTTGTCCAAGGTCACTAAGAATCACAAGCCAAATTTATAGTCTGCTTTTCATGTTCAATTTTGTAGCTAATTGATGCATTTCGATGGATAACACTTGGTGATAGACTTAATTTCCTAAATGTATTGAAAGAATCTTTTCAAATACTTCATAAACATTTATTTTCGTAAACATATTTTCCCCAACACAGTAAGTTACCTAAGTTCAGGATCCATATTTGTCTTATTCACTGCTGTATCTTTAGCTCCAGCGGTAATGCATGGGATGCAGTAAATTCTCAGTAAATATATGTTAAGACAAATTAATATTGAGGCATTCAAGCAAGACTAAGAAGCTGCTTCTGTAACACTGATTATTCAGTTTTTTGAAGGCATACAAAAATTCCCTTAAAAATCCCTTTATTGAGTATGTGCAAAGGAATGTACTATTTATTATGGGGGGTATGAACTCTGAATTGAAATGTATACTTTACCCCCAGGAGTTTGCAATACAATAGGCGAACTAACTAAAAACATTGGTAAGTAATACATACATTATGAGAAGTAAAAATAAGTACCGAGGACATAAAAATCAATAGTGAATGAAGAAATCAAGAATGGTTCTGGAAAAGCAAGTAAACGGGTGTGTCAGTGGTGATAAAAAAGAGAGTTGTGCAGAAATATTCAATGGAAGCAAGGTCAAGTTGACATGGACTTAGACTGGATGTAGAAGGCAAGAAAGATTGAAAGAGAGAGAGAGATGAAAGCAAAGATATTTATGGTTTTAAGGAAAAACAGAAAAGGGATGCAGAAGGGGAAGCTGGTTTGGATGTAAATGGAAAATGATACATCTGAGATACTGTGTTAGGCTTATTTTCTAGGATCCTGTTTTTGCTAAGTGCATTAGTGACAATTTTGCTGCTATAATATAAAATGGTTAGGGAGCACTGAGGAATATGTAGGTGAAATGCTAGGTAATTGAGATTCATTTTAGTGAAGAATGAGTTTTCATATTAGCAACATGCTGAATGTAATGCTGTTAAAAGTTCATTATAGTGTTGCCGATTATCCGATAATTTATTGGTAAATACGACAGTTTGACCTGCATTTGATAGTGAGTGATAACTCTTAAGTATGTGGTAATTTTACTCCCTCGTATAGATATTTGCATATAGCGTGAAGTATGTATAACATGAACTATATGTTTAAGCATTGACGCATTATAAAATTGCCGGATAGCTTATACTATGTTTCAGGCACCCACTGGAGGCCGAGCAAAGTCAGGAGTAAAATGAGGTTTACAATTTGAGGAAGAGACAGACACACATTTAATAAACTCTAATCTAGCATTTTAAGTGCTTCATTAGTATAAACAAATTACCAGGACTGGTCCGAGAATAGAGTGGCATTTATACTGGGTTGAAGAAGATTCAGAAATCCTCAGAAAGCGGGTTCACTTGAGATGTGCCTTAAACAATGACCAGTGTTACAACAAATAGAAAAGAAAGGGAGAATATTAAGAAGAAGAGGATAATGAATAAAATATTAAAGGAATTACATATATCATTTGTTTAATGAATGGCATATATCAAGAAGGAGCTTAAATATTAGTTAGAAGTGGAAAAGATGGAAGGGAAAACAGTGTCCAACCAGGCTTTGCACTGAGTTGTATATTGTGCTACTCAATAGGTAGAAGTGAATTATCCAGAAGAAGACAAATAGTAATAGCAACATTTGTACCTCTGGCAAGCAAGAGAAAAATTGCTCACCTCTATGCCTAAGCAATAGATTCCACTAGTCTGGATATCTGTGTGCAGGCTTGACCAGAAAAAGGGTCCTGTTCAGAAAGCCTAGGCACCTTGAAATTCATTTTGGGGTGGTACTTTGCTGGGTGCAATATAACATAAACCTCTAGATCAACATGGGATTGCAAACTAAAGAACCCATTCTATTCAAAGAGGAAGTGAAGACATATTCAAGGTAATACACATACACATACATGCACTGTCCATTTTTGTACATGCAGATTTATTTTACTCTCTTTTAAAGGCTCTATAATATTCCATGACATGATATCCCAAATGATTTATTTATTTCCTTTCGGAGCATTTTTTTCATTCTTTTTGCTCATACAGTGAATACTATAATAAACATCTTTGTACATGTAACTTTGCCTACGTTGATCTTGTTCCTAGTAAATATTCTGACGTTTATTAGTTGTTTACAGTTTTCACCTCATTCGCTCAAATTTGGGTAGTTACTAATGTTGAGAATTAATAACATTTTTTTCTTTCTAGTACTTATAATTTTAATTATTCTATAAGTTTAATACATTATAAAAGCAAAGTAAAGTAAATTTGATTGATAGCAAGTGTCCATGTAATGATAATAATGTTGATAGAAATGCCCTTAGGAATCAATCTCTGTACTTGCTATAGATTTTGATAGATGACTTTTTTTTTTAATTCCCTCTTTGATTTCTTCAGTGATGACTTCGTATTAAGTAGTGTATTTTTTATGTTTTTACATCTTTATTGGAGTATAATTGCTTTACAATGGTGTGTTAGTTTCTGCTTTATAACAGAGTGAATCAGTTATACATATACATATGTTCCCATATCTCTTCCCTCTTGCATCACCCTCCCTCCCACCCTCCCTATCCCACCCCTCTAAATGGTCACAAAGCACCGAGCTGATCTCCCTGTGCTATGCGGCTGCTTCCCACTAGCTATCTATTTTATGTTTGGTTGTATATATATGTCCATACCGCTCTCTCGCTTTGTCACTGCTTACCCTTCCCCCTCCCCATATCCTCAAGTCCATGCTCTAGTAGGTCTGTGTCTTTATTCCTGTCTTACCACTACGTTCTTCATGACATTTTGTTTTTCTTAAATTCCATATATATGTATTAGCATACGGTATTTGTCTTTCTCTTTCTGACTTACTTCACTCTGTATGACAGACACGAGGTCCATCCACCTCATTACAAATAGCTCAATTTCGTTTCCATTTATGGCTAAGTAATATTCCATTGTATATATGTGCCACATCTTCTTTATCTATTCATCCAATGATGGACACTTAGGTTGTTTCCATCTCCGGGCTATTGTAAATAGAGCTGCAATGAACATTTTGGTACATATCTCTTTCTGAATTATGGTTTTCTCAGGGTATATGCCCAGTAGTGGGATTGCTGGGTCATATGGTAGTTCTATTTGTAGTTTTTTAAGGAACCTCCATACTGTTCTCCATAGTGGCTGAACCAATTCACATTCCCACCAGCAGTGCAAGAGTGTTCCCTTTTCTCCACACCCTCTCCAGCATTTATTGTTTCTAGATTTTTTGATGATGGCCATTCTGACTGGTGTGAGATGATATCTCATTGTAGTTTTGATTTGCATTTCTCTAATGATTAATGATGTTGAGCATTCTTTCATGTGTTTGTTGGCAGTCTGTATATCTTCTTTGGAGAAATGTCTATTTAGGTCTTCTGCCCATTTTTGGATTGGGTTGTTTGTTTTTTTGTTATTGAGCTGCATGAGCTGCTTGTAAATTTTGGAGATTAATCCTTTGTCAGTTGCTTCATTTGCAAATATTTTCTCCCATTCTGAGGGTTGTCTTTTGGTCTTGTTTATGGTTTCCTTTGCTGTGCAAAAGCTTTGAAGTTTCATTAGGTCCCATTTGTTTATTTTTGTTTTTATTTCCATTTCTCTAGGAGGTGGGTCAAAAAGGATCTTGCTGTGATTTATGTCATAGAGTGTTCTGCCTATGTTTTCCTCTAATAGTTTGACAGTTTCTGGCCTTACATTTAGGTCTTTAATCCATTTTGAGCTTATTTTTGTGTATGGTGTTAGGGAGTGATCTAATCTAATCCTTTTACAAGTACCTGTCCAGTTTTCCCAGCACCACTTATTGAAGAGGCTGTCCTTTCTCCACTGTAATTCCTGCCTTTTTTATCAAAGATAAGGTGACCATATGTGCATGGGATTTTATCTGGGCTTTCTGTCCTGTTCCATTGATCTATATTTCTGTTTTTGTGCCAGTACCATACTGTCTTGATTACTGTAGCTTTGTAGTATAGTCTGAAGTCAGAGAGCCTGATTCCTCCAGCTCCGTTTTTCATTCTCAAGATTGCTTTGGCTCTTCGGGGTCTTTCGTGTTTCCATACAAATTGTGAAATTTTTTGTTCTAGTTCTAGTTCTGTGAAAAATGCCAGTGGTATTTTGATAGATTATGTTGGGTGCATAAATATTTACAATTGTTATATCTTCTTGCATCGATTCCTTGATCATTATGTAGTGTCCTTCTTTGTCTCTTCTAATAGTCTTTATTTTAAAGTCTACAAAAGTCTGATATGAGAATTGTGACTCCAGCTTTCTTTTGGTTTCCATTTGCATGGAATCTCTTTTTCCATCCCCTTACTTTCAGTCTGTATGTGTCTCTAGGTCTGAAGTGGGTCTCTTGTAGACAGCATATATATGGGTTTTGTTCTTTTATCCATTCAGCCAATCTGTGTCTTTTGGTGTGAGCATTTAGTACATTTACATTTAAGGTAATTATCGATATGTATGTTCCTATTCCCATGTTCTTAATTGTTGTGGGTTCGTTATTGTCAGTCTTTTCCTTCTCACGTGCTTCTTGCCTAGAGAAGTTCCTTTAGCATTTGTTGTAAAGCTCGTTTGGTGGTGCTGAACTCTCTCAGCTTTTGCTTGTCTGTAAAGGTTTTAATTGCTCCATCAAACCTGAGTGAGATCCTTGCTGGGTAGAGTGATCTTGGTTGCAGATTTTTCTCCTTCATCACTTTAAATATGTCCTGCCAGTCCCTTTGGGAAAAAATAATAAATCTTGCTCTCAAAGTCCACCTCCTCAATTTGGGATGATTCTTTGTCTATTCATGTATTCCACAGGTGCAGGGTACATCAAGTTGATTGTGGAGCTTTAATCCGCTGCTTCTGGGGCTGCTGGGAGGGATTTCCCTTTCTCTTCTTTGTTCGCACAGCTCTCGGGGCTCAGCTTTGTATTTGCTCTGCCTCTGCGTGTAGGTTGCCGGAGGGTGTCTGTTCTTTGCTCAGACAGGACGGGGTTGAAGGAGCAGCTGCTTCGGGGACTCTGGCTCACTCAGGCCGCGGGGGAGGTAGGGGCACGGAGGCGGGGCGAGCCTGTGGCGGCAGAGGCCGGCATGACGTTGCACCAGCCTGAGGCGTGCCGTGTGTTCTCCCAGGGAAGTTGTCCCCGGATAGCGGGACCCTGGCGGTAGCGGGCTGCACAGGCTCCCCAGAAGGGGGTTGTGGAGAGTGACCGGTGCTCGCACACCGGCTTCTTGGTGGTGGCAGCAGCAGCCTTAGCGTCTCATGCCCGTCTCTGGGGTCCGGGCTTTTAGCCGCAGCTCATGCCAGTCTCTGGAACTCCTTTAAGCAGCGCTCTTAATCCCTCTCCTCTCACACCAGGAAACAAAGAGGCAAGAAAAAGTCTCTTGCCTCTTCGGCAGGTCCGGACTTTTCCCCGGACTCCCTCCTGGCTACCCGTGGTGCACTAATCCCCTGCAGGCTGTGTTCACGCCGCCAACCCTAGTCCTCTCCCTGCCCTCCAACCGAAGCCCAAGCCTCATTCCCCAGCCCCGCCCGCCCCGGCAGGTGAGCAGAGAAGCCTCTCGGACTGGTGAGAACCAGTCGGCACCGATCCTCTGTGCGGGAATCTCTCCGGTTTGCCCTCCGCACCCGTTGCTGTGATCTCCTCCGCAGCTTCGAAGCTTCCCCCTCCGCCACCCGCAGTCTCCGCCTGTGAAGGGGCTTCCGAGTGTGTGGAAACCTTTCCTCCTTCATGGCTCCCTCCCACTGGTGCAGGTCCCGTCCCTATCCTTTTGTCTCAGTTTATTCTTTTTTCTTTTGCCCTACCCAGGTATGTGGGGGAGTTTCTTGCCTTTTGGGAGGTCTGAGGTCTTCTGCCAGCATTCAGTAGGTGTTCTGTAGGAGTTGTTCCACGTGTAGTTGTATTTCTGGTGTATCTGTGGAGAGGAACGTGATCGCTGCGTCTTACTCTTCCGCCATCTTCCCCCTGAGTCTCGATAGATGACTTTTAACAAGTTAAAAAATATTCCTTCTATTCTAAGCTTAACTTAAAAAATCAAGAATAGCTGTTCAATATTAATGTGTTTTTTTCTGCATCTAGTGAGATGATTGTAAGATTTTCCCCCTTGGACCAGGGATTGAACCCGCACCCCCTGTATTGTAAGGTGGATTCTTTACCACTGGACTGCCAGGGAAGTCCCTGTGTCATTAATTTAATATTAAATTTACTATTCTATTGTACAGATCTTACTGATACTTGTATCTATGTAATTTATATTTTTAACATGAGTGTTTGTGTGCTCATATGCATTTCCTTTGAACTTTATTTCTCTGAAACTAATTTTTCCATCATTTTATGTTCTAGTCTAATAAAATTCTCACCCCTCATCATATCTGGCCTTTGTAGTACTTATGGAGTGTACCCAAATGTTCTTTTTCTTTCTAAGTTAGTTTTGGTGATGATATATATTTTTTAAACTATATTAACTTCACTCATTTAATCTAGAATGTTAAATTTATTGGTGGTGTAAATTTACACTTTTTTTCCCAATTACTTTTTTTTTTTTTTTTTCGGTACGCAGGCCTCTCACTGTTGTGGCCTCTCCCATTGCGGAGCACTGGCTCCGGATGCCCAGGCTCAGCGGCCATGGCTCACGGGCCTAGCCGCTCCGCAGCATGTGGGATCTTCCCGGATCGGGGCACGAACCCGTGTCCCCTGCATCGGCAGGCGGACTCTCAACTACTGTGCCACCAGGGGAGCCCCCAGTTACTTTTTTAAAAAGCAGCATTTATGGCTTTATGACAGCTAGATTCCAAAAGAAGTTATTCACACCCTTGGACTTGCACAGCTCTCTGAAAGCTCTTAATTCTCCTGATGGCACATTCATAGTTTGCACATTAACTGAGTCCATTAATTTGCATCAGAAAACAAAAGGTATTTTTTCAAATAAAATAATCAATGTTATATTTTGGAGTCAAATCCAAATTTTACATTTTAAAAACAAAATAAGAGGTATTAAAAAACTTTGCATTTGAAACCTAGGGCCATGCACCAGTCCCTTTGGGGATACATATACTCTCTCTTCAAATTTGAAGTATGAAAGAAGAGCATTTTGAGAAGCATAGGAGAAAACAATTTAAAGGGAGAGACAGAAAATATGTCAGGTGTGCTGTCATTTCTCCTTCCCTTAGCTGTAACAGACGTTATTAATCCATGACTTTACTACATATTTCTGATGTTACTTGTAACTGATTACTATTAGCATGAGCAATGGAATCTTTTATTCTTGCACAGAAAGTCAAGAATGTTAGTTTCAAGGTTCTACCATGATCCTAAACAACACTCTTATCTTGGGTAAGTCACTCACTTAGAATTTCTTCATCTGTAACAGGCTGCGATTAAAAGTTCTGGCTGGAATTTGGTGGGTAGTATCATCAGGCTACTACAAGAGACTTTGATAAAGTAGTAGACGTGTAAGACATCTAAATAGAATCACCATGATCAAAATTGCCCAAAATCTAACCAAAAAAAGCCCTTCATATACTTCTACTACCAGTTCTTCAATTATTAATATGTATTTTTAATTGATGGAAAGAAAAAGGTATTTCAAAAGATACATAAATGGGAAAGAGCTTAAGATAACCACAGACATCATCTAAAATCAAACTCCAAGTCAGATAAGAATGCTAAAAAAACAAACAAAAACAAAACAAAACAATAAGATTAAAGTATATAGGTAAAGCTAGGAGATAAAGGATAGCATTATGACATTATTTTGTCCTAAAATCCAATGTTATAACAAGTACGTTTTTCTTTATTCTAGTTTTTTAATCTAAATGGCTTCCTTTTATTACCCCCATTCCCTGCAAAGTATCACAGTTTCTCCACACTCATAATATTATGGCAATCTGTGACGGTTATAATTTTTACCTGGGATTTCAATACCATTTTTCTCATGATTTTCTAATCCTGCTGGAATTTTCTAAAATATTTGTTTAAATTGATTTATTTTTTTAAGTTTAAAAAGTAGAAACAGAGAATAGCTACAATGCGATATCTGGGTTAATATAACATGTAGGTACCATATTCCTTAACATTAACTATTAAAGAATAATAAAACTCCAGAAGGGAAAAGACTCACTAAAAATAGCTGGGATTTAAAATTATATTTTGCTGCCTGTTAATTTATCATACAGAGTAAAAATAAGCCATAGGTACAAAATGGAAACTCTACCAAATGCCTCTGTGTTGCAGTAAACTTAATTATACAGCACACCATAAAATGACAGTAATATTAGAGAGGAAAAGTAGCAATTTCAGATGGGCAATAACTGCTTTTTACAAGGGAGAAATTACATCAAGCACATATACCTATTCAGTCTAATACTGTTTTCTAGCAAGAGCCAGTGGGACTCACAGTCAAGGGGAGGGAAAGATTTAACTAAGCAGAAATCTGCTTAGTTCAGAAAAGGCTTGCCTGCAAAAACCACTGCATTGTAAGTGTGTTCATTTGCTAATACATAACAAGTATCTTATATAAAAGCTCACATTTAATCTTTAAATGTATAGGTATACATGTGCTTATAATAGCTTCAATCAAAACCATTATTAATGGATGTATTCTTGGCTTTTAAAGGGGCTCTGAAATGCTTTTTACTACATCTGATCTATGTGTATATCACATAGAATTACTTTATGAGAATAGCATCCTATTATGAATTTAATAGAAATAATCTTAATGTTTCTGAAGAAGCTTTTTTGTAATCGTGCCAAAAATCTTTCATTTAAAAATCTAAAAGATTATTATTGACTTTTTATTTCAAATTGGGAAGATTATTATTGACTTTCTGCTGTCTACTATTATTTTCATTAATTTAAGGAGAATTAACATAATACCTTTCTTGGTATGTTGGTATTTTGTTTATTAGTTTATTAGTGACCCAATCATGACCTTGCTTGATATTTGTGCCAAAGTTTCTATAAAGAAGTTTTCTTGTCACACAAGCCTTGCTTAGAATGATAGCTCTGTCACTTAACTATCTGTGTGACCTCAGGGAAATTCTCTAAAATTGAATCTGTTTCCTCATCTACAGAATTGATGCATTAACACCCTAAGTTTTATAATTGTTATCCAGGGTAGAAATAATGTATGTAAAGTTCCTACTACATTGCTAAGCATAAAGTAGGCTGATAAAGTACTGATAGTTATTATTTATCCTATCATTATGTACATAGTATGGTATACACTGGACTGAGTTCTAATTTCAGTTTTAAATTTCTCTGTTGTCCACGGGCAAATCAACATCTTTGTGACATTGATAATGTCACTTATTTTTTACCAGATCATGGCAACATCTTCAGATTCTGTTAAAATGAATATGTGCCTTGATACTATGTATGTCAGATACTTATCATCTCACATAAAAAGTGACAAAGAATTGTGTTTTAAGAAACACAGAATAAAAATACTGTTGTGGAACAAAAATATCACAGATTACCGTATAAAAGTGTTACGTAGCTGAAAACATAAAATCAGTGTCTTTGAGGCTAAAGGAATTGGAGGGGAGGGGTTACATAGAAGGAAAGTGATTGGAATGCCCTAATTTTGTGCTCATAGAATAAAATTGAGGAATGGAGAGATAGTTTAAAAGGGAGTGGCCCACAGTCAGCTTTGATACGATACAATGTACCTCCTGATAATCCTGAGAAATAGGAACGAGTGGATGGATAAAGTCTGATGCTTTAGTGTTGTTGGCAATAGGTTTCGTCAGCTGGAAGATGAATGATCTCCCTATTTGTTTGTTAATGCTTAAAATTCTTTTATCAGGAATCAAAAGTTTTTTGCACAACTAGAGGGTGAAAAAGCTCTGTGCTCCTGAGTATGTTCCAAGATGATCTGTTAAGCAGATTGATTCATCACGTTGTTCCTCTGGACATAGATATGTCATGGCCTGTTTATAGTCATATGAATATACTCCCTCCTTTCTTCTCTCACTCCTTTCTTTCATCCCCCTCACCTGCCTTCCCTCCTTCCTTCCTATATATTTACCTGGGGAGGGATTGTTCATTTCTTCTCTTTGGGAATATTTATACCTGTCTTTGACTAATGTCTAAGAATGTTAAGACTAAGGATTACATCCCTAAGTTTCTCTTTTTTTTCCTCTGGGGAATTCTGGGTATAATGATAGACATATAACCAACAAGGAACATGTTGAGTGATTTGTAAGAGAGAATCAGCTTCTTCCATAAATGTGACTATATGTTCCTTAGGGATAAAATTTGAAATATTCACTCACCTCTTAGACAGATCATTTGGCCATACATGCCATAGGGCGTATGTGGTGAAGTTAATACAAAAATAATAGTGTATCCTTTGAAGACTGCAAAGCATGACAGGGCACCTCTAGAATGACTGAGATTATTGATAATTGTCTACTAAGAACTTGACAATGTACATGCTTTTGATATACATTATCTCTGAGCTTATAATAATTCTGGAATGGTAGATAGTGTGATCCATCTTATGGAGAAAAAGAATGATCATCAAAAATCAAGGATTAAGTCCACAACAGTAAACAAGCAGTAAAGTGAGTATTAAAGTAATATATGTATGTGATCCTATGATAACTCCAGAGCCAATAGAGTCAACTTTTACTACCTACTTTAAAAACAAATTTTATTTATTTTATTTATTTATTTTTGGCTGTGTTGGGTCTTCGTTGCTGTGCGCAAGTTTTTTCTCTAGTTGCGGTGAGCGGGGGCTACTCTTCATTGCGGTGCTCAAGCTTCTCATTGTGGTGGCTTCTCTTGTTGCAGAGCACGGGCTCTAGGCGCGTGGGCTTCAGTAATTGTGGCTCGTGGGCTCAGCAGTTGTGGTTCACAGGCTCTAGAGCGCAGGATCAGCAGTTGTGGCGCACGGGCTTAGTTGTTCCACGGCATGTGGGATCTTCCCGGACCAGGGCTCAAACCCTTGTCCCCTGCATGGGGAGGCGGATTCTTAACCACTGAGCCACCAGGGAAGCCCTTTACTACCTACTTTAAATTTTTCTATCATCATATAGACATAGTCTGTTTTTTGTACCTGTAAGCGTTATTATAAAATAGAGAAAAAACTCCAAATATATGATATTCATGTTTTAGGTATCCATTTATTTTTTAAATGGAAATCATAATTTTCACACTTGTAGGATACAAATAGGAAGAGGTCACAGATATTCTGATGTGATGTCATTCGAGAATTAAGTAGTGCTTTTCAGCTTGAAGTAAACCATCTATCACCAGCTGTGTGAGCTCAGGGAAAAAATATGTTGTAAGAGTTCATTATTTTTCTCCATTTCTAGCCACTGTCCCTATTCAGGTACAGCAGCACAGATGGTGTTGTGGTAAAGACACATAACAGTGTCAGGAGCTGTAACATGTGGCAAAAATCTGTCATTCCTCATTCCAAGTTTCAAGGTTAAGATAGAAACTTGTCACTTTTCTGACGTTCAATTAACTCCTTTCCTTTGTCTTTATATGAAAATAATAAAGGATCTTTTATGAGATTTTTTTCATAGTTAACTTACTTCTATGACTCTACCTACTTTTATTTCATTAACACTGATCTAATGATGTTTTGAATTATTGTAGTGTATCCTGTGTTAATAAGTATGTTCTTAAAAGTTATTCAATTAGGAATTAAATTATATTTAAATGCATTAGAGAAGCTTGGTAAAGGGGTGGATGTATATAATGCTTTTGCAAAGTCAAAGTTGTACCTATCTTCTTATATGTGCAGTTTTCTTACATATGGTTCACTTGAAATAAGAATGTACTTATTTTCATCAATAAATCGCAGGTTTGTTGTAGGATGTATATATGAGAATGTTCTTTCCTGAGACTATAAATTACAAAGTTTCATAGGATTATAATATTCTCAAAAGAGACATGGTGAAAAAAATCTTACTAAAAATGAAAAGGCAGTAATTATCAGGCAATAAAGATAAAAATTTCGTCCGCCATAAAGCACACATAGAAATAAGTCTAAAATCATGTGTTTTCCTTCCAGGATTCTTCCTTTGAAATTCAATAACTTATTCATGTTCTCACTCATAGTCTTCATCCAGATGCCCAGTCATCCCAGGGAACAGAACAATGAGCCATCTTTGTGAAAAAAACTAATTAGAGAAATTTAAAATATGTCTCTGAATATAGAAGGTATTTAACTCAACAGGGTATTGTTAAAGGATATTGATTAATGTGCTTTCCCATAAAAGGCTGCAAAATTTTCTCTTTTGGATGTTAGAAAATAGAACTAAACAGAAAGAGTGAATCTGCTTTTAAAAATGAGCACTGTTGGAGTAGAGGCATTGAATTAAGTTGCTTGTCCTCAGAAAGGTATATTTAGATTCCCAAAATGTTGAGCTTCAAAGGCTAATATTTATAAGGAGCTGAGGGCTGTGTTATGTTTAGGACAACATAAAATGTCTTTTTAATATCTCTGAACCAAGATAGATTACTAGACAGACAGGTTGTTTCTCAAAATCATTTTCTCGAAGGAAATTGACAAAGTCAGCTATATTTTTATAGACAAAATGGAAATATAAATGAGAAGATAGTGAGTATAATGTGTGTAATGACCAATCAGGTTCCAAAGAAACCCTGGATGACAGAAATGACAAGAATAAATCTAACAAGTTAATATTGAAAACATTTCTGTCTACATCCCAAATAAACACACGCGGAAGTACAAATGAAAACAATTGAGTTCCTTTTATGGGAGGTAAACCTAGAATCAACAGGGTCAAAAGTGTAATATGGCCATAAGAAATTTATTTGATTGTAGTTCACATTAATAGAGCCATTGTATTCAGAAAATGGCTTAATAGGCATTGCATAATTTAGGTTTTATTACTTCTCCAGCTTTATCCTTTACCATTCATTTTGCTTGCACTCCTGAGTCCAATCACATTAAACTTTGCTTAGTTTCTCAGAGACATTGTGCTCTATGATTTGAGAAGTGGAAAGTCATTCTTGGGTTGATCCTTCAGATTTCACCTTAGAGGCCCCACGATCAAGCAAGGTGTCCCTCTTATGCATTCCCATTGCACTCTGTACTTAAGAATTCTGTCCCTGATCACACCACTTTGCAATTGTTCCCTGGCTTGCTTGATTTCCCCCATTAGACTTTAGGATCTGTGTAGGCAGGAGTATGTCTATTTTGTGATCACTGTTGCATTCATCTTCTGTGCCTAATAGAAAGTCTAGAACACAAACATCTATTAAATAAAAGTATTCAAATAAGAAAAGAGATTGCTCTGTCCATTGTGCATGTGCAGACAACTGCAAAAGAAAGTCCTCTATTCTGGAATATTTCATGTAGTATTAACTACCTGGCTGAAAAATGTACTCAGATGAGGACCTACCAATAGGGAGAGGGGAAACTGTTCTATATAATGACAGAAGAATTATCCTCAATGAGAGAAGCACTGGAAAAGATATAGTATTTTTTTCTCAGATGAATGTACCACAGAAGGAAAATTATATATATTGCATGCAGCACCAGAAGACATAACTAATCTTAATATATAGAAGTAACAGAGAGATGAATTGAACTTCACTGTAAGGAAACATCATCTGATGATTAGCTCTCTCAGAAAATGGAATGGGATCTTCTGGCACGAATTGTTTGTCATTGGAATTGCCACTTTTGCATAAAGAATAGAAGCAGTTTACAAGTTCATGAATTAGGAAGGAAGTAATACCATGTGATTTTGTAGGAGAAGAAAAGTCATTTTCTCTCTACTCATCTAGGTTCTTGGCTGAGACCCACCCCCTACCCCCAGTAATAAAAGAAAGATTAACAGGAGAAAAAACACAAGTTTAATAACATGTACATAATAGGTTAATAGTTCCCCCAGGGTCACACAGGAAGTAGTTGGCAGCCAGGGCTTCAACCTAGGTTCTCTATGTAGTTGAAATCAGGACTGAAGGAGCACCCCTGGCCAAGTGGCTAGAGGTAACTCATTTTAACTGCTGCACACTATTCTCTTGTATGAACGTCCTGATATAAGTGCTTTAAAATCTTTATTTTCAAAAATTTTGCACTGTTTTACAGGTACTTTTTATACACACATATCATTCCTTTTTTTGTAAAAGTATCCAGTCTGATTATGTCTTCTAACAAATGGGTTTGATCTGTTTACATTTATTTTCTTTTTCTAAAAATTTTATTTTATTATTATTATTTTTATACAGCGGGTTCTTATTAGTTATCTATTTTATACATACTAGTGTATATATGTCAATCCCAATCTCCCAATTCAAGGCTCATTTCCTTTTTTTTCTTTTTTGACCACGTAGTGCAGCATGCGGGATCTTAGTTCCCTAACCAGGGATCGAACCCATACATTTATTTTCTTAATAGGAATTTTGGATGTATTTCTTCAAAATTTTTTTTGTATTTCCTAATTACACTCTTGTTTTCTTGGCCTCTTTTCCCTTCCTTTTCTGCCTTTTATTGAATTAAAGTTTTCTATATTCTGCCATACACATATTGTTTTCTTCTCTCTTCAGGATTAGAAAATATAGATTATATGTTTCAATGCTAACTTTAAAATTTTAATATTCATGCTCAATAGTATATTTTGATCCAACAAACTTTATGATCATGTAATATTTCTTCTTCATAAAGACTTCAGTATGTATAAACTACTCATTAACCATTTCTCAACAACTTATTGGTTACTTTTTCCTGAAGCACCACATATACACATACACACAAATGATATATAAAAGTCATTAGTTGTTGAATGTATCCACATATTCTCAAAATTTCTATGTTCACCATTATCCTTTTACCCAATGCTGTTCCTCTGGTCACACTTCTAATTAAAATCCATGCTTTAATAATCCCTCTGCTGAGAATTTATGTGATGAACTTTTAATCTTTCTATGAATGGTTTAGCCAGGGATAATATTTTAGGCTGACATTTTTTTCCAGATTATGAAGGCATTTTTTAGATCCATTTCTATTGATAAGGACATTTTCCTTTGGTTTAATTTTTTTCCTTCCCGGTTAATGCCATTTGTTTCTGGTTTTTAAGATTTTAAATTTATCATGGACATATGCAGTTTCTCTGTCATGTTTAAGTGTGCATTTTTATTTATTTAGGCTTTTCAATACTTGGAGTGCCGTGTGAACCACAATATCCATCCTATTCCTTGATTCTGGAAAATTATCACCAGTTCCTTTTTTCAAACATGACTTCCAGTTCATTTACTCTATTTTATTCTTCTGAGACACTTAGATGTATGCTGGAGAATCCATAGTATACTCTGTATTTCTTTAATTTTTAAGACAATGTTTATATTCTTGTGTTTCAGGGCTGCTGTGCTCTAAGTAAACTCCTCAGTACCATTTTCAAATTCAGCAGGTCTCTCCACAACTATGTAAACTCTATCTAAAGGTTAGTCTGTTTACTGAGTTGGTGATTTTTTTTGTTTTGTTTTGTTTGTTTTTGATACATGCTTCTTTATAAAGATTCCTTAAGGGTCCCTTTCCTATCCACCAGTTTTTCTTTTATCTATGTTTAGTTCATTTAAAAACCTTGATATAACTGTAATTTGTCCCTTGGAGGATTGTAACAATTGTTACATAGTTACATAGGATAGTAACAATTGTTCTTTTTCCTTCATTGCTGTATATGTGTATTAAGTTCCACATTCAAAAACTGAGAGAGAGGAAAAGGTAAACCAAATGATGTAAAAAATAAATTACAAGACATAGAAAATCCTTAGGTAATCAGTCACTCAAAATCCATATCATGGTCATCCTTAAAATTGTCTATGTTATATGCGTCCCTACTTTTCTTTTTCTTTCAGGTACAGGGAAACTTTCAACATTTCCATGAATAACCCAAGCAGTGAAAAAACCTTATAAGTGTGACTCTGCCTCTGTGTATTTTAAAATGGTTTAAACAAAGGAGAGAATGACATTCAGGTTTTCTGAAATTAGATATTTGTAAAACTCTACTATAGAAAATTTTATAATGACGACAATATTGTTTGAATAGAAAATTAAAATTTCATTGAGTATGAAGCTGTTGTAATACTATTACAAACTTCCTTTTACCCATTAAGTTTTGACTACTGTAACCAATTTAAAATGTAATTTTTCTTTTTGGAGTTAAAACTATTCTTATTTCAAATAAATTGTTTGTCACACTTGTAAGATAGTTTCACGGGGAAAAATGTTCCTTGTGCCTTCCCTATTCTTTTCAACTGAAGGAAATAATGTATTTTATAAAAGTTCTGATAAGAACTCTTCAATGATGACTAATATTTGATGCTATAAGACAGAAATTAAATGTTTAATTTTTTAACATGTAAAACACTGTCATGCCTTGTGAGAGAGGGTGAGAAACAATTGGTGGAAATATATTTCACCTCTTCAGTAATAATGTTAATTTCAACTTTGTAAAGCATTTCTTTATTTTTATCATATTAAATTTACCTCATATTACCTCATATTAAATATTTTACCTCATATTGGATAATTGTTGCTACAAAAATAGATAACTATTAAAATTTAAATAAAAATTAAATAAACAAAAATATTTAAGTATAAAACTTTTAGTGAAGGCACTTGCCAAAAGATAAAAAAAAAAAAGTAGAATGATTGAGATCTAAGAATGTCCAACAATACTTTATACTCTTCTGGCTATTTAAAAATCAGATGTAAAAATGTTGAATAATAGTGGAGAGTAGGTAAACAGCATATCAAGTATCTTTTCTGACCACAATGCTATGAGACTACATGTCAATTACAGGAAAAAAATCTGTAAAAAATACAAACACATGGAGGCTAAACACTACACTACTAAATAACCAAGAGATCACTGAAGAAATCAAGGAGGAAATCAAAAAATACCAGGAGAGAAATGACAATGAAAACACGATGACCCAAAATGTATGGGATACAGCAAAAGCAGTTCTAAGAGGGCAGTTTATAGCAATACAATCCTACCTCAAGAAACAAGAAATATCTCAAATAAACAACCTAACATTACACCTAAAGCAATTAGAGAAAGAAGAACAAAACACCCAAACTTAGCAGAAGGAAAGAAATCATAAAGATCAGATCAGAAATAAATGAAAGAGAAATGAAGGAAACAATAGCAAAAATTAATAAAACTAAAAGCTAGTTCTTTGAGAAGATAAGCAAAATTGATAAACAGTTAGCCAGACTCTTCACGAAAAAAAGGGAGAAGAGTCAAATCAATAGAATTAGAAATAAAAAAGAAGTAACAACTGACACTGCAGAAATACAAAGGATCATGAGAGATTACTACAAGCAACCTATATGCCAAAAAAATGGACAACCTGGAAGAAATGGACAAATTCTTAGAAAAGCACAACCTTCTGAGACTGAACCAAGAAGAAACAGAAAACAGAAACAGACCAGTCACAAGCACTGAATTTGGGATTATGATTAAAAATCTTCTAACAATCAAAAGCCCAGGACCAGATGGCTTCACAGGTGAATTGTATCAAATATTTAGAGAAGAGCTTACACCTATCTTTCTCAAACTCTTCGAAAATATAGCAGAGGGAGGAACACTCACAAACTCATTCTACGAGGCCACCATCACCTTGATAGCAAAACCAGAGCAAGATGTCACAAACAAAGAAAACTAAAGGCTCATATCACTGATGAATTTAGATACAAACATCCTCAACAAAATGCTAGCAAACAGAATCCAACAGCACATTAAAAGTATCATACACCATGATCAAGTGAGGTTTATCACAGGAACGCAAGGATTCTTCAAAATATGCAAATCAATCAGTGTAATAAACCATATTAACAAAATGAAGGAAAAAAAAAACATATGATCATCTCAACAGATGCAGAGAAAGCTTTTGACAAAATTCAACACCCATTTATGATAAAACCCTCCAGAAAGTAGGCATGGAGGGAACTTATGTCAGCATAATAAAGGCCATATATAACAAAACCACAGCCAACATCATTCTCAGTTGTGAAAAACTGAAACCATTTCTTTAAGATCAGGAGCAAGACAAGGTTGCCCACTCTCACCACTCTTATTCAACATAGTTTTGGAAGTTTTAGCCACAACAATCAGAGAAGAAAAATAAATAAAAGGAATCCAAATCGGAAAAGAAGAAATAAAGCTGTCAATGTTTGCAGATGACATGACAGTATACATAGAAAGGTGCTTCCAGACAACTACTGGAGCTAATCAATGAATTTGGTAATGTAGCAGGATACAAAATTAATGCACAGAAATCTCTGGCATTCCTGTACACTAATGATGAAAAATTAGAGAAATTAAGGAAACACTCCCATTTTCCACTGCAACGAAAAGAATAAAATACCTAGGAATAAACCTACCTAAGAGACAAAAGACCTGTATGCAGAAAACTATAAGACACTGATGAAAGAAATTAAAGATGATACAAACAGGTAGAGAGATGTACCATGTTCTTGGATTGGAAGAATCAACATTGTGAAAATGAGTATACTACCCAAAGCGATCTACAGATTCAATGCAATCCCTGTCAAACTACTGACGACATTTTTCACAGAACTAGAACAAAAAATTTCACAATTTGTATGGAAACACAAAAGACCCCGAAGAGCCAAAGCACTCTTGAGAAAGAAAAATGGTGCTGGAGGAATCAGGCTCCTGGACTTCAGATTATTCTACAAAGCTACAGTAATCAGGACAGTATGGTACTGGCACAAAAGCAGAAATATAGATAAATGGAACAGGATAGAAATCCCAGAGATAAACCCACACAGTTATGGTCACCTTATTTTTGATAAAGGAGGCAAGAATATACAGTGGAGAAAGGACAGCCTCTTCAATAAGGGGTGCTGGGAAAACTGGACAGCTACATGTAAAAGAATGAAATTAGAACACTCCCTAACACCATACACAAAAAGAAACTCAAGGGCTTCCCTGGTGGCGCAGTGGTTGAGAGTCCGCCTGCCGATGCAGGGGACACGGGTTCGTGCCCCGGTCCTGGAGGATCCTGCATGCCGCGGAGTGGCTGGGCCCGTGAGCCATGGCCGCTGAACCTGCGCATCCAGAGCCTGTGCTCCGCAACGGGAGAGGCCACAGCAGTGAGAGGCCCGCGTACCGCAAAAAAAAAAGAAACTCAAAATGTTAATACATTAAGACCTAAATGTAAGGCCAGACACTATCAAACTCTTAGACCAAAACATAGGCAGAACACTCTGTGACATAAATCAGAGCAAGATTCTTTTTGACCCACCTCCTATAGAAATGGAAATAAAAACAAAAATAAACAAATGAGACCCAATGAAATTTAAAAGCTTTTGCATAGCAAAGGAAACCATAAACAAGATGAAAAGACAACCCTCAGAATGGGAGAAAATATTTGCAAATGAAGCACCAGACAAAGGATTAATCTCCAAAATTTATAAGCAGCTCATGCAGTCAATATCAAAAAAAAACAAAAAAAAACAATCAAAAAATGGGCAGAAGACCTAAATAGACATTTCTCCAGAGAAGACATACAGACTGCCAACAAACACATGAAAGAATGTTCAACATCACTTGTCATTAGAGAAATGCAAAGTGAAACTACAATGAGGTACCACCTCACACCAGGCAGAATGGTCATCATCAAAAAATCCGCAGACAATTAATGCTGGAGACGGTGTGGAGAAAAGGGAACCCTCTTGCACTGTTGGTAGGAATTTAAATTGATACAGCCACTGTGGAGAACAGTATGGAGGTTCCTTAAAAAACTAAAAATAGAACTACCATACGACCCAGTAATCCCACTACTGGGCATATACCCTGAGAAAGCCATAATTCAAAAAGAGTCATGTACCGCAATGTTCATTGAAGCTCTATTTACAATAGCCAGGACATGGAAGCAACCTAAGTGTCCACTGACAGATGAATGGATAAAGAAGACGTGGCACATATATACAATGGAATATTACTCAGCCATAAAAAGAAACAAACTTGAGTTATTTGTAGTGAGGTGGATGGACCTAGAATCTGTCATACAGAGTGAAGTAAGTCAGAAAGAGAAAAACAAATACTGTATGCTAACACATATATATGGAATCTAAAGAAAAAAAAATGGTTCTGAAGAACCTAGGGCCAGGACAGGAATAAAGACGCAGATGTAGAGAATGGACTTGAGGACACAGGGAGAGGGAAGGGTAAGCTGGGACAAAGTGAGAGAGTAGCATGGACATATATACACTACCAAATGTAAAATAGATAGCTAGTGGGAAGCAGCCGCATAGCACAGGGAGATCAGCTCAGTGCTTTGTGACCACCTAGAGGGGTGGGATAGGGAGGGTGGGAGGGAGACACGAGAGGGAGGAGATGTGGGGACATATGTGTATGCATAGCTGATTCACTTTGTTATGAAGCAGAAACTAACACACCATTGTCAAGCAATTATACTCCAATAAAGATGTTAAAAAAAAAAAAGCATTGTAAAGAGAGTCATGTTTTCTTTATTATTCTATTTAGCTTAATGGCTTGCCCGTGTGACCCCTAAGTTATCTTGGGTACTGTACTAGATGGGGCTTGTAAAATATTTAGCCAAGTGCCTGGTACATCTCATATATTAAAAAAATATCATGTATTGTTATAAATATCCCACACTTTGTAACAGTTGTAAATACGAACAAGTTCTGTTCCAAGAGTGTGTTCTTAGTCCAGTTTGTTCGTAAGTCGAACAGAGTTAGCCTAGGTACCCAACTAACACAACCAGCTATATACTACTGTGCTATAATAGGTTTATAGTATTTTTCACACAAATAATACATTAAAAAACAAACACAAAAATTAAGAAAACATTTTTAATCTTAAAATACAGTACCTTGAAAAGTACAGTATTTCAGTACAACAGGTGGCATACAGGGGCTGCATGGAGTAAACAGGTCAGAAGAGTTAGTGACTGGAGGAGGGAGGGGAGGTGGGAGATGGTAGAGCTGAAGGATCGTCAGTAATAGGAGACGGAGGGCAGGTTGCAAGTGCACTAATACCTGACCTTGATGGCACAGGTTCTGATTCCTTGCTGGATTCAATTCTATTTGCCCTGTTGAAAAAATGATGCAGTGGTGTCTGGGTAGTAGCTCTTTTTTTCTCATCATAGATGACACAGTAGCACTGGATTGCATTCTGAATGGCTCCTGCAACCTTAGTGTATGCTTGTACATTTGGGTTCTGTGCCTCCTCTAATAAAAAAAAAAAAATCCCCTTGCCATTTCCTGTGTCGTGAATCTCTTCTGTTCTTCAGTTACTTTTTCTTTCTCTTGTCTCTCTTCATCCTTTCTCTGGGCCTCCAATTCCATCAGGTCTTCATTAGTAAGCTCCTTGTGTTGCACAGCAAAGTACTGTACAGTAGAGTACACAAAAGCACAACCACTTGTAGAGAATGCATTCATGTGACAACATACGCCAGACACATGAGCTGACTTTCATGATTGCACATGAGAACGCACGTTCGCATCTTTGAAAGTTTGCAACTTGAAGGTTCTTATGTAGGGGACTTACTGTAATACTATCTTGATCCTAACGGAGTAGAATCAAATGGGATCCCTGTCCTTAGAATTGTAGTTCATTGGGACTGTCAGTCCTTTTTGAGTAGTTCCTGCCCACTACCACAAATGTTAATATTGATAAGATTTCTGGCAAAGAAAGTCACTGGAAATTTCTGAAGAGTATTAAAGTAAATTGAAAAAAAGAGTAGGAAGAGAGGGCTATATAGATTTTGATTCACTAAGGAGACAGAAGCTACTGGACCAATGACCACCTTCACCAGAGTCAGAGTTAAGCCTGCCCTAAGATGTTACACTATTAAGCAAAGAGCAATGGTGTGTAACAATTTCTGGAAACTGAAAGAGGAGAAAGGATATTGGACTTCTAGCAACTAGTTCACAGTTATTAGAAAAGCAGACATTACTGATACTGAAAAGAAAATAGTGATTACAAATTTATTGTTTGATGCTTGAGATGCTGCAAGAAATTATGTTTAATTCCAATCTAATTAATATTCATTGGGAATATGATTATTACAAATATGCAGTGACAAAAATAGACAATAATAAAACGGCACACATTTCATATTAACAAAGTTGTTATATCTTCCACATTTTATTAAATTTCCTGCTTTAAAAACCAAAAGACCAGAAGCGTTAGGATTCCCCCAAATACCCTAATCTGTGTGAATCCCATGCTCAGATTATTTCAAATAATTAATTAATTAGATTAATTGAGGAGAAAAATAAGCATGAGTATTTGTGAATTCATAACAAATACCCTTTTACATAGCTAAAAAGTCAAGTATGTAACCTGGGTCTGGTGAATCACTACCATCCATAGAAGAGGCACTGACAGAACACTCTCGAGTGTCCAGCTGACATTTGCAAAAGAAAGAGTAATGAAGTTTGTTGTAATTAACTATGAAGCCATGAAAATCCACAGGTTGACAAAGCACACCCTATTTATCAACTCCCTGTTTGAACTGTGTCTTTCTTCTAATGTATAAATACCACCTGTGTCAGTGCTTTTCCAAAGCCTGAAATTGTCATAAGCTTGTTTTCAGGAAAATCAGCAGTGTATTGACATTGCTTTAACACAGAAGGACAAGATTGTCCAGGCTTTAGATAGCTAAAGTAAATGAGAAGGATCCAGAGTCCCTATTCACTTAAAGAGTTGGTCAGATCCCTTCATGACTAACACCTGGTTTGGAATCCTTTGAGAAAATACTAACACTTTTGAAAAGAAGGCAACACATACTTGTAATGGTTATTCCTTATATTTTGAAATGCCATACTTGTAAGAAATTGTTACTTGATTCATGAATTGGTTATTAGGTTCCTGTCATATATTTCTTTGTGGTAAAATATACATAACATAATTTTTTTTTTTTTTTTTACGGTACGCGGGCCTCTCACCGCTGTGGCCTCTCCCGTTGCGGAGCACAGGCTCCGGACGCGCAGGCTCAGCGGCCATGGCTCACGGGCCCAGCCACTCTGCGGCATGTGGGATCTTCCCGGACCAGGGCACGAACCCGTGTCCCCTGCATTGGCAGACGGACTCTCAACCACTGCGCCACCAGGGAAGCCCTTATGTGTACATTTTTAAGTGTACAAGTCAGTAGCATTAAGTACATTCACATTGCTGTGCAACCACGATCACCATCCGTCTACCAAAACTCACTCTGCTCCCATTAAACAGTACCGTATTACCCTCAACCCCAGCCCCTGACAACCACCATTCTAACTTCTTTCTCTGTGAATTTGACTACTTTAAGTACCTCATATAAGTGGATTCATATAATATTTGTCCTTTTGTGACTGGCTTATTTCACTTAGCCTATCTTCAGGGTTAATGCATGTTGTAACATGTGTGAGAATCTCAGTCCTTTTTAAGGCTCAAATGTTCCATTGTAGGTATAGATCACATTTTGTTTCTCCACTTATCTGTTGATGGATACTTGGCTGCTTCCACTTTTGACTATTCTGAATAATGTTGCTCTGAACATGCATGTACAAATATCTGTTTGAGTCCTTGCTTTCAATTTTTGTGTGTGTATATACCCAGAAGTAGATATGGCTGGAGCATATGGTAATTCTATGTTTAATTTTTTGAGGAACTTCAATACCATCACGGCTTATTTTTATCCAAAGGAATCCATACTGTTGTTTTTTGTGTTTCTGTCTCATCTCACTCTTTCCACACCATTAGCACCACACACACACACACTCTCTCTCTCTCTCTCTCTTATTTTCATCTTTATTCAGATTAGTTTTAGCAGGGGAGAGTCATTATGAAGCCTATTAATCTTCATTTTTCACAGCAAGATTCATTTTATAGGACTGGAAGATGCAGAAATGGAACCACACAGCACTTTGTCAGCAGCTAGGATTTCTAAATGTGATGCCGAGTGAAAATTAAACACAAGAGACCAGACAGCAGCTCTAATAACTCAGTAATTTCTAAATAAATAGACTGAGATTGATGGAAATGAAAACAGTTTTCTCTAACAAGGGAAAGTGTGCAGGGTAGTAATATTTGCCTCAAATGCGCTTTGCATAAGGGATTAAAATTCCTGAAAGCCTCTCATTTCCCCATCAGACAATTTGTTTCTTCTATCAGTCAAATGGTGGTTAATTATCATATTTCAAGGAGCAGCTCATTAATTCATTAACTAAAAATAACTAGGTATTTATGTAGGAAGATAACACATAATAACAGATAACTTGAATAGCTCTGCCAACGTAAATTTTCTTCCAATTTCATGAAAGTTTCAGGAGGTGACTGCATGCTAAAAGTTTATACCAGCTGTTAATTTCCACTTCAAGAATTTAAGAAATTTTAAATTTTGGAATGAAATAAATTTAAAACTAAATCCCCAAGGAAAATCCTTCTCATTCCATTTGATCTATTTTGTTTGGCTGTTAGGTGTTGACAAAGAAAGGTACAATCAAGGGAATAAGAAACTGGAGAGGAAAGATATAAAGTATTAAAATGACAAACAAGGTCAAGGACCTTGAAAAATGGAATAGTAGAAAACCAAGCCCCAAGAGAACTGGGGACCTTATCTTTTCTCTCCTCAATTCCAAAATATGTCCCTAATTTCAGAAAGAAAAAAAATGTATTTAGCAAACTATTTAAAAAGGTCCTGCTGCAAAGTTAACCCTTTCACACTTAAAATACCAGTGCTTGAGAAGTGTAATTTGCTTCTTTTTAATTACTTTATTGAAAAATATTTGCCAAAGAGCATGTATATGATATTTATGATGAATTAAAGACTAGTGATTAAACAAACACTTGGTCACTATGCAACCAAGGAATATATAATTTTAATTTAGAGAAAACTTGATTTACATTTAAAATTTCATGACAGATGTTGTATGTTTTTCAAGCACTGACACAATTTCAACTACTGTATTTTATTTATGTTTAAGAAACAGTTAAGATCATTTGGAAAGATAGACTTTAAAGGACAAAGTTAAAACTCAATTTGCATACCAATTTACATAATCCTTAAATGCTGTTTATCCCCTATTAAAGAAAGAAGGATAAATCTCTCCAGAGATGTATTACATTCCTACACAGGTGTGAAGGGCTCTGATTTTTCTCTTGTCCCTACATTTTTCTTGCTGCCTACCTCTGAATAAAGTCTCATGCACTGCAAAGATATGTTACCAGCAGTAAATCTGTTTGGAGAATCTGGTTTAATTAAAAGTTTCCCTTTTATATCTCTGCAACTTGAACCAAGATAAATATTTGTTAATACAAAAGTATAATGATTGAGATTGGCCCTATGCCACAGAAAAACTAAGTTTGACTTACAACTTTTCAGTTTTTACTACTTTACTATGATCACAAGAAGCAGCTTCCTCCAGGAAGCCTTCCCTGATCCTGTAAATGCTCCCCTTGGCCCTGTCCCTCAGGAACTACGGTATACTATCACACTGAACTGTGTCAGTTAACCTATTGCATTCCCCCTCAAGAGACCTGCTAGTTCAGTAATGGCAGGGACTCCACTTGTTCTCAGTTGCATCCCAATAAATAAACTAACACAGTGCTTGCTCCATAGTTGACAACTATTGATTGCACAGTGCCATTAATCTTCCCTGAACAAAAAGGTCCAGTCTGTATCTGTGCACAGAATCACCTACCTGTGGAATTTAGAAAACTTTAACTTACGTTTGTCAACTTTTACAGCATAGCCACTGAGTCTAGAAGCACAGATGGACACATTTAAAAATAGTGTTGTATTGTCTCACTATTTCAGGTATAGTTCTCATGGACAAATGGATTTAGTCTGCATCAGTGCTTCTCAGGATTTAATGTGCATAACAATATCATGAGGAACCTGTTAAAATTGAGATTCTGATTCTGTGGGTTCTGGGCTGGGGCCTGAGATTCTATATTTCTAACAAGTTCCCAGATGTTATTGCTTCTCCTGTTCCATGGACCACACTTTGAGTAGCATCATTTTACATAAAATGTCATTTGTCGTTTAATCACCTATAGTTATTTCCTCAAGATACAAATATAAAGACATGGCCAATAAAACAGGAAGAGGAGGAGGAAAAGGAGAAGGGAAAGAAAAGAGGAAGACCCATCCTACTAACCAAGGATAATGGCAGCCATTTTTCCTGTATAATATATTTATGTAGAAGCTTTGCATTTGAGCAAAGGAAGGCTTTAGAACAACACTGCCAAATTATAAGCAAAGGCTTAGACCAAAAAAAGCTTTTGACAAATATTGAGGATTTAGTGATGAGATGACCAATAAAGCACCTATTTTAGAGCATTGGATACAATTGAAAGCTCCTGTGTTAAATGATAGACTAAATTGGCAGGGATGAAAATCAACAATTAATAGTAAAGAGGAAGAAGCTGGCAGAAAAAAAAAAGATTCTCGGGAAAGAATTCAAAACTCAACTCACAAAAGTTGAAAGAAAATAAGTGTTTAATGTACTAGGAGGAGGAATTAGAAAAAATATTTTGCAGAACTGATGTCTGGTGGCCCCAGCCTGCAGCTGCTTGAAGCAGGATTTCAGTTCCCAGCCAGGGATTGAGGTCGGGCAGTGGCAGTGAGAGCACTGAATCCTAGCCACCAACCAGAGACAAGTGACCACGACAAGGCCCTGGCCTGTCAGCTGTGTAGAAATGAATTTCCACATAGAGACAGAAAGTAATGAAGCAAGTAAAGCATTTATTAGGAGGAAAAAGAGTGCAGTACGTGTGGATAGACACACGGGTGGGCTCAGAGAGAGAGAGAGAGAGTTGCGCCCTCGTGGTAGTTTGAATCACTTTTATGTGGCATTTCTTTCGGGTTTCCTTTGACCAATCATCTTGCTTTGAGTGGTTCTGAGTTCGTATTTGGTATATCTCAGGGTCCTCCCATGTGTGCTTGCACATCTCTTAGCCAAGATGGATTCTAGTGAAGAGGACTGTGTGTAGTTGACATCACTTACTGTGGGGTGAGGTCTCCTCCCTTTTGGACCTCCAAGGAGCCTTTCTGCACATGTGTAGTCGGGGAGGTTTTCTTGACTTCGAGAATGAGGCATATGTGGTCTTTTATCTCTTATCTGGGCAGAGCCTAGCCTCCTCCATCATCCTGCTTCTATGGAGTTTCTGCTATTATGGAGTTTCTGGCCACAGGGGATGAACTTCAGCTGTTTGGCTGGGGCCCCATCTATCTCCGGCCTCAGAACAACAATAGAGTGAAAGAAAGCCTGGAAAGAAGGTTCAGACACCTAAATTCATTTTTTTTCAATATATATTCAGGAAAGAATATATATTGAATATATATTCAATATATATTTCAGTCAGGCACTTTATTAGGCTTATGGGATAGAAAGTTGAATAAGACATTAGGAAATATATAGTTACTTTAGGTAGACATGCATACGTAAAAAAATTACAATAAATTGTGCCATAAAAGACATATAAAACAGGCATTTTATAACTAAAATGTTAGCATCTGATTGCTTGGCTGGGGACATACAAGGGAAAGGTGCCAAGAAGTCATTTGAGCTAAGTATTAAAAGATGAAAAAGTATCCCATTCTGTGCTCCTTCTCACCCCCAACAAGAGAAGAAATAGCATTCCAGGCAAGGAAAAGCACTTAAAAAGATAAGTAAATTGGGCTTCCCTGGTGGCGCAGTGTTTGCGAGTCCGCCTGCCGATGCAGGGGATGCGGGTTCATGCCCCGGTCTGGGAAGAGCCCATCCATACCACGGAGCGGCTGGGCTATTGAGCCATAGCCACTGAGCCTGCACGTCTGGAGCCTGTGCTCCGCAAGGGGAGAGGCCACAACAGTGAGAGGCCCGCGTACCGCAAAAAAAAAAAGATAGGTAAACTGAGCCATGTCACTAACTGGGCCTGGGGCAATTGGTTTTATTGAGGAAGGCAGACAGCTGTGTGCGATTATAGAAGCTTGTAGGAGGGAGGGAGAGCCGTAAGGAGAGAATATGTATACAAATTAATTTGGGGGAGAATAAGAGAAGATATTTTGTGTTTTTTGTTGGTTGGTTGGGAGAAGGATACTGTTTTGCTTAAATTATATAGAGCTGTTTGGAGCAACATCTTCAAGCTTCTTTGGAAAGGAGGAATACTAGTGGTGAAAATAGACCAGAGAAAAGATTGGTATACAGAACAGAGAAAGGAGTGATTAGAAAATCGTAATTTGATGCAACATTTTCAGATATAAATACTTTAGAATCTATACACAATAAAATTTTGGAGGGAGGAAACTAGGAAAGCTGAGGAATAGTAATATCTTACAACTACGGAGACTTTGGCCTCGAGTATCTCCAATTCTGAGATGCAGGTCACAGGTTAAATCACAAAGTGAAAGTGTGTTATAGTGTTTATGTTGCTCCTTTGTATTAAAGAATATTAGTTATAAAAGTAGTAACTTTCATTAAAACATTTCTTAAACACCCCCCAAAATCTTTATGGTTAGTCTGGTTGGGAATAACGGTAGACTAAATGTCTGGTTTGATTTTTCCTCTTTACTTTTTTTTTCCCCATAAAATGATAGGATTAAGCAATTACGTAGTAAATTGAGACCAATCATTTTAAAGTAAAATCCAAAATAATAACAATAACACAACATAAAAGGAGAAATGTATACATGCAAAGTAACAGCTTTAATACTTATGGTTGTATCCTGTCTCTGTCATCTATCAGCCAGTATATTCCAATATATGACATAGAAAAGGGAAATGAGTTTGGCTTTGCAATTGACTTGCAAATAGCATCACAGGCAAGTGGAATTCAATGGAAAACTACAGCAGATAGACATTTCTCATTGACTTTCATTATACGTGCAGCCTGAAATATGAGTGAGAAGACGGTGCCTCGGGGTTTGGCCTTGTCTTTCTGCAGAACTGGCAGAAAAAAGGAGAGCTCAGTAGATTCACATCAGGGAAATGCTGAAAAATACTGTTAATTTTTCCCTAAGTCACTGTTTGCAAAACAAGTAGAATAAATAAGGGGAGAATACCAATTTACCATTCTCAAATCTATATTCCTGAAAAAGAGTAGCAATGTTTGAGCAGAGTAAAAATTAATTTTCAGTGAAAAAAGTTATATTTAGCCACATATACATATATATATTCTTTTCCTGTAGGTAGGTATTATCCACTTTTCAGTCCTGGGCACTGGCATTTTATGAGAATATGCTCCTGGAGTACTTTTATAATTCACATCTTGCATAAAACCATATAAATATTGACAACTGAGAGATTTCCATTCACCTGCCAATTGATTACTGCTACTGTTATTAGTAACAACACATTTTGCAATTTGAAATTATGTGATAACTGACATACTTCACAGTATTTTAGATTTTGCACATAAATTTTCACATAAATTTTATGCTATACTCTTTTAAATTACTGTAATTCAAATTCATATACACATACATGTTTAAAGACACATTTGGAGTTTTATTTCCAAAAGTTGGCCTAATTTAACAGCCCAAGCTGATACGGTTATATCCTTATCTATTTGTTGACCCGCCTGTGTTTCTCAAAGAAATTAAAGCTGAAAGAATTAAATGTTTCTATGAAATAATAATAAAATGCTGACCTTAATATTATATGCTTGGATATAATATCTTATTAGAATTGTTACTTGTCTTCAGTCTTAAATCTTTAATACAATTAGGTAGATTAATGACTTAAACATTTTTTTATTAGCTAAATAGTCATGCATGGTTCTTATTACACACAGTGTTACCATAGTTATTTTCCTTTTAAGAATGTGACTTTTGCAGTACTTACAAAGATGATATTATTACACAAAACCTGACACAATAGGTCTATTTAGCACACTCAATAATTAAGATTACTTGAAAATTGCTAAAAGCATATGTTCCCAAGAAGAGAAACATCTACTTAATAATCTTTTTTATTTAAAAAATGCCCTATCTTTCTTACAGAAAACTTCAGGGCTTTGTACCATTGTCAAAAACAACATTGTCTCAGTTTATAGAATGATAGATAGATATCATAACATAACATAAGATAAATTACCAAACAATCCTGACAGAAGAAACAATATGTATCTTTTTTTAAAGATTATTTTTGCAACATTCTTTAGAATATAATTGTTTTTGCTGTTTTCTATCCAATAATGAGAAAATTCTAAACTTAAGTACTAGAAGTAGAAACTATGTATCTACCATATAACTGATGGACTAATTAAATTAGGTTTCACTCTAAGGGAATTTTTTGTAGGTGAAATTAATGGCTTAGAGTTTCTTCCTGTAAATAAGCACTTTTTAAATACAAGGCCATAACTAAACCAGTACTTTGCATAATATCAACACTAAGAATGATAGCAGCTTTATGAATTTGTGTAATAAGCTCCTTAAAATAGATGACTATAGTCCTCATTTATTTCATCTGAGGAATCCAAACTGTTATTACCAATATTAAATCTAATCATATTATATCCTAAAACATTATTTGAATTCACTGACGTGAAGGCAAATGATCATAAAATGTTCTCTTAAGTACATTACAGAGGAAACAAACACCCTAACCATTATTTCTGACAGAGGACAGAGTATTAAAATGCTACTAGATGATAGCCCAGCTTGGGCTTACAGAATTAATGAAGAACAAATGTTCTAGGTGACGTGTATGCATGACATTCTCTCTCTGGGATGACCTACATTCTTCCTCAGTTAGCTAATGAGGATTTCTTTGTTATTTTTCTTGCTGAAGGACCTCAGGGCCTTGTATCATTATTGAGTGAACACAATGTCACCTCAGTTGGCAGAAATGTTTCGTCTCTTGTCAGGAAGAGAAGTTTCCTTATGTCATCTGGAGAAAGCACAACAGAGGGACTTGCAATTGAGACCAGACATTTCAATCAGTAAATTCAACCCAGTGGATATGTTTAAGCTGCTAGAGTTGTTTGGATCAGAATATTTAAACTCTCTTGTGTATGTCTTGGAATTTAGGATGTTGGTTATGGATGAAGAAAAAGTCACATTAATCTATACTCAGAATATTTCTTATCTGGTTGTCAATGTTATTTGGTTAGGAGGACACCTATTTTTGTGATATTATGTATATGACATATGTGTATATAAATACATGGATACTTTTGATCCCCAAGTTATCAATACATTGACACAACCTCTCTAAACCAAATTCCCAAGCAGATTTAACTGATGGTTACAAAAAGAGGGAAAGGAAAGGATAGAAGAACTATGTAACAGCTTACCAAGTAAGATACTAGCATGACATCTTCCTTTTAACCTTTAGCTTTTCTTTAACAATAAGAACAACGAAAAGCATTGGATAATACTAATGTATTGCTGTTGTGAAAATCAGAACACCAGAAGGTGCTATATAAAATGACAGTCATAACTTGTATCAGTAAGTCTTTTGGAAGGCAGGTTTTTCAGGGAGCTTACATATTAGTTCTTTGCATTGAAATGCATTAGGATGTGAATGTATCTCTCTATGGGTTAAATCCTATCATTTAACTGTTGAACTTTCTACAGTCATTTGAATGCTATTCAGGGACTTGTCAATATAAAGCAGTAGCAAAGAGAAAGTATAAAACCTATTTCTTTTGATAATGGCATCAATGGTTAATGACTGAAGTTATACAAGTTTGTAAAGAAGAAATAGCTCCATGTTTTTATTACTTTTTCTTTAAAGGATTAAATTATAAGAAGGTTTCAGCCAAGGTGTTCCATGATACAGCTCATAAAGATTTGGCTTCAGGTGGCTGGAGTATCAGATCTAGCTACAACAATGTCTAGCTTATAAATCTGGGCAACAGGAAAACTTTTTCAGGCTCACAGTTCCCTCCTTCATGAAAACTGAGATAGAAAATGTACTGTAGGTCCTAGAGGGTTAATTAAATGATGTTCAATATGAGAAACTGCTTTGAAAACTTGATTTAGGGTCTACCATCATTTATCAGCATGTTATCAGTGTTTATAAGTTTTGTTGATTACCTTGATGCTTCAACCAAGTAGACTGAGTTGAGAATTCTGACCATACCTTGGAGAATTTGTAACTTCTGGATAAGATGGTTCTTAGTGGCTAATTAACTAGGTATGTCAACCATGTTTCTGGCTTCTGTAAACTTGGTGCTGTAATATCTGTTCTCCATGCATATGCTGAATATGCCTTATTCTGGACAACCTGATAGTATGTTTAAGTCATCTTGCTTTGGCGTGCTGCCTCCCTCATCCCCTTCCTACCAGAAGTCCTCCTCCCAAGGGTGCACTTTTCAAATACAAACCAACCGATCTAGAGCCTATATCCCCAACCACCTAACTTACTGGGCTCTCACAATCAGGCCACTAACTGGTCTAATCACTGCAGGGTCCAGGACTAGACAGCAAGGACCGCCCCTATGCCTCTGGGCTTGCTGAAGTTTTTCAAAGGAGACAATTCTAATCCTGCTAACTCTACCTCACCCATCCCCTTCCACAGAAACCACAATAAAGGTTTCTGCCCACAATTTGTCCCTCTCCCTCCACCTCATGTCCAACCCTGGTGCTTCTCTGTGTGCTCCCCTCCCCCATGGCGTGGTGTGGCTTGCTCCTTCCTTTTGGAAACTGTGAGTTATAAAATCTCTTTTCAATGTCCAATTGTCTCCTGATCTGTTGGCCTTACTATACCTCAAATTTTCTATTAATATACTATATTTTAAATGATTGGATTATTTTTATACCTAGATGTGGTCAAAATTACTTTAATTATTAAAAGACATAAAATAATTGTTTAGATAATATCCATTTACCATGGCCAGGTAGTCTAACAAAAGGACTCAAAGTAGTAATCTGATAAACATGTTTCAGGGTCTTTTTTTATTTAGGTTTTCTTATTTTAACTTTCCATATGCATATTATTTGAGCCATCATTCAAAATATTTATAGGTATAAGTAGGAGGAAATTACTATTTTACCTTCTTTTCACTTATTCAAAATTCATTCAATAAATATTTATTATGTACCTCATGCAGTGCTAGGCACTGTTCTAGACATTGGGGATATAATAGTGATCAAAACTGACAAACGTCTCTGTTCTCATAGGACTTACATTCTAGTGTGAAGACAATGAAAAGATAAATGAGATACTATATTTTTACATGAGACAGAGGTAAGTGCTAAGAGGAAAAAATAACACGTTGAACAGTGATACAGCATGTTGATATTTGTGTGTCTGTGTGGGAGGTGAGGGGAGTTAGATAAGTCACCTGACACTCTGGGAATGTGACTTTTGAATAAGAATCCAAAGGAAGTCAGGGAGTTAGCTATGAGCATATCTGGAGGAAAGGTATTCCAGCCAGAAGAACAGCAAGTGCAGAGACCCTGAAGAGCAAGGTCAAGGATCAGAGTAGAGACTGCTGTCGCTGGGGCAAATTAGGACATGAGAGAAGGTAGGACATGAAGTAAGAGGGGAAGTGGGAAAGGAAAGGAAGATCAGTGGGGCCTTGAAGGTAGCACCTGGAGATGGGAAGCATCTGGAGGAACTGACTGATATTTTAACAGAACCACTTTCGCTGTTATATGGAGACAATGCTATAGGAGTTCAAGGGCAAAAGCAGGGAGAGTTAGGAAAGCTATGGCAACCACTGAGGTGAGAGAGACCATAGCGACTTGGGCAGGAGAGTGGCAGTAGGAGTGGTAATGAGTGGCAAAATTAGTTAAAAGGAAAAATCAAATGGCTTTTTAATAGATTGTATGTAGAGTTTGAGAGAAAGAGAATCAAGGACGACACCAAATTTGTAAGCCTAGAAGAATAGATTTACTAATGATTGAAATGATAGTTTGGGGAAGGGGAGATGAATTTCCAAAGCTCAGCTTTGGATGTGTTAAGTTTGAAATTCTTATTGAAAACCCAAGAGGAGATGTAAAATAGGGAGCTTGATATATGGTGTGAAGTTTATGGAAATATGCAAGCCAGATGTAATTTGAAAGCCATCTGCATATCAATTATATCTAAATGCATCAGGACTAGATAAAATCACCTAAGGAGCAAGCATATATGATGCAAGTTAATACATTATCACAAAGTAAACACCCATGTAATTACTACCCAGGTCATAAAAGAATATTATCAACACCCAAAAGCATCCCTCATGTCACCTCCCAAACAATACATACTTGAAGGATATTTCACTGAGTGTATTTTTTTGTTTGGCAGTTATTTCCATTCACACACTACAGATATCATTCCAAGTTCTCTGGATTTCATTTTTCCTCTTGAGAAGGCAATTGTCATTCTGCTGATCCTTTGATCATAAGATGTCTTTTTCTCCCTTCTGGCTGTTTTTCAATTTTTATCTTTTTTCCTTCAGATATTGTGCTATGAGGTGACTAGGTATGGATTTCTATTTATTTGTTCTTTCTTGAATTTGTGAAGCTTTGGGAATACTTGGCTTGATACATTTAATTAGTTTTGGAAAATTCTTAGCCGTTATCTCTTCAAATATTACTTCATTCTTATTCTTTTCTCCTCTCCATTTGTAGATCCAAACTTTTCTTTTGTATCCTCTATATTCTAATTCTTATCTTCTGCATTTTCCATCCTTTAATCACTCTATTTTTCTTATAGGGTGTTTTTTAACATGTCTTTTCTTTCAGTTCATTAATTTTCTCTTCAGCTGTGGTCAATCTGCTCGTGAGCTCATCTCTGAAATTTTAGTTCAGCAATTCCCAGTTCTTGAACGTTGTCTGCCAAATTATCAATCTTGTCTTTTATATCCTTGAAAATAGGACATATAGATAGTTTAAAGTCAAGATCTGAGGACTCCAATATCTGGAGTTTCTGTGTGTCTATTTAATTGCTCTTTGTTTTGTGCTAGGTTTGGGGGGGGTTAGTTTTTTTGTTTTGTTTTAATTTTCTCCTGTTCCCTTGTGTGCATGAATATTACTTATTCTGTACTTACAGAACTTTAAAAAAAAATAATTAATTTTGGCAGCGCTGGGTCTTGGTTGCTCCACGCGAGCTTTCTCTAGTTGCGGTGGGTGGGGGCTACTCTTCATTGCGATGCATGGGCTTCTCAATGTGGTGGCTTCTCTTGTTGAGGAGCATGGGCTCTAGGTGCACGGGCATCAGTAGTTGTGGCTCATGGACTCTAGAGCACGGGTTCAGTAGTTGTGGCACATGGGCTTAGTTGCTCCGCGGCATATGGGATCTTCCTGGACCAGGGCTCGAACCTGTGTCCCCTACATTGGCAGGTGGATTCTTAACCGCTGCGACACCAGGGAAGCCCTGTAGTTACAGAACTTTTTAAAGAAATGTTAAGACCTCTCAATTTTTTTTGAGCAATTATCTTACCTTATATTATTCATTTATTATTTTCACTTGCTCTTGCCAGCATCTGGAACCAGATAACTTCAGCCACATTTTAGAGATTGTCTTAATCATTAAGATGATTCAAAGCTGAGCTGAAATCCATATGAGCACCTATTTCCCTTTCTTTCTCTTACTACTAAGGTATAGCCATTTGAGATGCAAACCCAATGTAAAGAAAAATCACATGGGACCCTTTACTGACAGTTACTCTATTCTTAAACCCAGATGCTCTCAAAAACATTTCTCAACCTCTCAGCAATCCTTAAATAGATGGTAAATGCCCACAGGAGAAAAGCAATCCTCAAATACCAGGCACACTCCTTAGAAATTCATCCTCTCCCATGTCCTGAACATGGTATCCTGGGGCAAAAATACACACACACACACACACACACACACACACACACACACGTATATAACAGCTCCTCTCATTGTCCACACTGTGTGAATTGTTCAAAATCACCTATCTTCCATTACTAGAGGTTTCAAATGCTGTATATTTAATGAATGCAATATTTTTCTTTTAGATCAAATTATAAGGCACAAAATAAAATTTGACAATGCAGTAAACTATGTAAAGACAATTAGGCTTGTTCCTGATAGTATGTACCTTTAAAATCCATTTGACTGGGATATACATCCCACAAAATACCCTAAATACAATAAAACTTTCATTTCGAAGCTAGTATATTATTCTTTGTATTGGTACTCTTCTTTATGTACACTTTATTTACAAAGCAAAAACATTTACGCAAGCAAACCTTGTCCATGGAATAATTTGTAATCTACCTCATAATATGATTTTAAAATAAACAGTTTTGGCTAGGTAGCTGATTCTGAATAACACATTCAATCTCTTTTTTCCACTTCAAACAAAATTCTTTAAATTAATTTGCACTTAAAGATATTCAACACTTCCCATATTTGAAAGATCTTAATGGACACTGTGTCCATAGATAGGGAAATCTTATATATATATTTATTTATTTATTTATTTATTTGGTTGTGCTGCATCTTAGTTGCAGCACACGGGATCTTTGTTGCCTGCATTTGAGCTCAGTTTAGCCATTTAGTAGTTCTATGACTTTGATTAAATAACTCATTTCTTCTTTGTCTAAATTGATTCATCTCTTAAAATGGGGATGGTACCATTACCTTTCCATACAATTAATAGTACATAATACACAGTCATTAGGTTTAAAAATATCATTGTTTTTTCTTTAAGACATTAAAAAAGATGGTGCCTCCTTTTGTGAACTTTAGCCAGATACTTATCTTGAGAAAACACTATATAACTAAATCTTTACTTGTTTTTTTAAAAATATATAATCTGTTATCTTTCACACAAAAGATATGAACCTTCCTATTATATAATGCCCCCAAAATAGACTTCACTTTTAATCCAAAATAGACGGATCATACTTTAAGACTTTTACAAAGTAAAAAAGGAAGATGATCTAGAGAATATTTCAATATGAAGTGTTCCTCTTACCAGGGGTTATTACACTGAGCATACGGTACTCATGAAGCTTGCCTCAGGGCTATATCAAGGCTAGCGTGAATAGGGAAGAACATTTGAAGCCTCTGTGTTATAGAACCCACGTTGCATAGTGACCAAGGTGTAGGAATGCCTCACAGAAAGCATAGTGAAGGATGACATACCTGTCATGAACCAGAAACAAAACAAAAACAAGATAAAATAAAATAGAATGGCCTGTGGTAGATTCATGTGTTCAAAGGGCATGCTGAGATTAATTCTGAAACCTCTTTCTTATTCTTTAAATTCCCCCTCAGAATATATATATACATATATATGTGTATATATATATATACACATATATATGTATATATATATATATATATATATGTGTGTGTATATATATATATGCCTTGCTTTGAATTCCTTTCCATGTTTTTTAGTACTTTGAGCATAGCCGTTGACCTGTATAGAAAAGTTGGGGAACAGAAGGAAACCTAAGTAAGCTTGACTCAGTGTAAACGTTGTAACATCGAACAAATATCCAAGGAACTCGTCACCTGGTAGTTGGGCTTTATTGTTCTCAGCTGGTTTTCCAGTATGATTACTTTAAAATCTTGAGATTATCCTCCACATGTGTGATGTATTATATGAATATGCACATCAAAGAAAATGATAGTACAATAAAATATTATTCCCAGAACAATGAAATTAATTAGCTATTTATTATGGAATCTATTTAAGTTTTTTTATTCAACTATTTTTTAAAACAAACAAAAATGTTCAGGCATGGACTAAGCATATAAAACTTCATATTTTTGTCCTTGTCTGTTTCATATCATTAAGTTATCATAAGCCATAAGATGATATATATTTTTCACAGGTACTGTTATACATTGTAGTAGGCAGTATGTTAGGACGTTGGAAAATTCTCTTATGTTGGTCACCTCCTATCGTGTTAAAGTTAATAACCCCAAACTGAAAAATGAAAGGAAATGCAGATTTAAAAAGTGAAGAAATTTTATAATTTATATTACCTTCTGAATAAATACTATCATTAAAGAAAATCATTTTAATTCATGCAGGATTCTGAGTCAATGTCTGCAGCTGCTATCAGTAAGGAAACTTTCTGATGGTCAGGTAGATTTTTGTTTGTTTTGTTTTTACTATTTTCTATTGATGAGACCCACTGTCTGATTCCCGTGTGTACCTCAAACATTATTTGAGAAGCAAGGCTTTCAGTTCAGGGAAGGACAGTAGGAAGAAAGTGCTAGTGGTTTTCATAGAAGTAAAAGGACCAGAATATGAAAGAATAAGTAGAAGAATGTGAAAAACCTAAATATGAACATATAGTCAAGCCACCTAGTACATAAGGTAGGACCCAATTTTCTTCTAGAGCAGTGCAGTAGGTCTAGAGTCACTCAAGAAAGTCATCTGAAATTCAGTAATTTAAAAGTCTAAATTGAAGCTGGCTCTGGAAAGAATCAAGTTAAAATCTTTGCCTTTTATTTTGCTGTTTCACAAATTGGTAGGCAAGTCAAAAACTTATTCTAGAGTATATATGCAGCAGTATGGTGATATCCACACACTGACTTTGAGTAGATGTTGTTATTAATGTTTTAGTCTTCAAATCTTCCCAGCATTAAAAAATAAAAATCAGAATTGTATGTAGCAACAAACAAGGCATGGCTATTTTTCACATTCACAGTTCTTCTGAACAAAATAAATCACCAGACTGCTCTTTAATGTCACAATTTTGTTTTTTGTCATAAATGATACTTTATTACATTATAGTTTATATAATTTATTGTTAATTTTTACTTTATTATTTTTGTCTCAAAAATGAGTCAAAAATACCTGTTAGCTGCTAGTTATCCGGACACACGTGTCCACTATACATTCATTTCAGAGTCCTGTAGGGGACACATTAATACAATAAAGAACAGATGAGTGAGCATATGGTTTGCTAAATCATGTTTATAATAATTATATCCAGATCGCATTTAAATAAAGGGTCAGTGGCACATAAATTGGAAATTCTGACAACACTTTTTGGTGGTAAGAGGTTAGGGGCATTGCTACCAGTATGAGCAGAAAAGCCACATGCCATGAAATAAACAATTCTAGTCATTAAAATGTTAAAACACAACACTGTGTAAGAAGGTAGCACATTTCAAAAATAGGTTTGATGCTTCTCTGAAATCTTTGCCAGATGGCCAGAGCTGCTACAAATCCATGACAGATATCAGAGTATTTCTTAATCTAGGATGCATGGAAAACAACAAAAATGCGTAGACAACAGTTAATACAGATATAGTGAAAATATTTATATGCTAGCAGAGTAGGTATTTATACATCTTTTTTTTTAAACTTCCTATATCTAACCTAGTTTGGAAAGGTCATGTGTATTGACTTTCTAACCTAAAAATCAGTACAAATATATTGAAGTTTTTACAATATAGATCATTTGGAGATGAGACCTTCAGAAACCATTTTCCCAACAGGATTTTCAATTAGAATTGTTACTCATTCATCATGTTCACAGCAATCTCCTAGATAAATGTTTTTCAACTCTTCTCAGAATTACCAAATGCAGGTTTTTATGGTCTACCCCAGTTCTAGTGAATCCCCAGCAAGGGAGTAGGACCTAGTCATATCCATTTTATCAAGTGAATCTTAAGTCTCAAAAATAATGACAGAGATCACTGAGGCCTATAAGTGAGGACAATTCTATTTGCTTTCTTTACACTTCACATTAGAGAATGCTACTCAATTTGGAGGATTATGATCATTGAAAGAGTAACCAGTAATCCAAGGACACAAAAAAAATTTTTAAATGATAGGCCTAGGGAAACAAGAATGAATTAAAAAGAAATCTAGGTTAATAGAAGTCCCATGTAAAAAATGAACATAACACCAATGTCAGTTAGCCTGGTGGGAAATAGCATAAAAAGAGAGAAAGATTTCCACTGGAGAGTCAGGGATACCACAGTTGATGTATGGGAGAAGGGGTCTGGACGTGGTAGTTGACAGGGAAACTGGAAAACCAGTACATGAGACTCTGTAGTTTCTCTGATTGACAAGGCAGGGTGGAATTTTTGAGGAAGGACATCGGTTTTCCTTGTATTTACCAGGTGAGCTCAATAAGACTCATTGAGTGAAACCATGTCACTGTCTGCAGTTTAGAAGTCAAATTGCTGTTAATTTTGAATTCCAATAGGAATTATAGTGTTATTAAAATAGAATAGTGTAAGAAACCAGTATGAATATCATTCCTGACCTGCCTTCCTAGACCTTATCAAAGATGGGCAAATAGACACAATCACCTCCACTTATATTCTTTAAGCTGAAGGAGTTCATGGTATAATATTCAATAGATGAAGCTCTTTGGAAGAAAGACATGGGTGGCTTCTGTTAATTACTTAATTAATTAAATGGGGGGATAATTCTGGAAACTAGAACTGTGATCGCTTAAGGTCTTATTTCCCTTGGAAGCTAGGTTATTCTTTAGAGGTGAGTGTCTATGACTGTTTTCCTTAGAGGGAGGATTCCTGCAAACAGTGTGTTAAAAACAGGATTTTCCTGGGAAATATCAGTTTCTCAAGCCCTTTCACCTCTACCTGTTTGTCTCAGCTCCTTCCTGTTCCTCTGAATCCCTTCCCACAGTTCTTCCTAGTTCAAAGTTACTGAGAGTCCTTTAGACTTGGCACCTCCCCAATTCTCAGAAACCAGGACCCTTGGAAAGGGAGAAATAGATGGACTGAGTTGGAAATTGTGATTCTGAATAACCCTTACCTCCTATGCACATAGCAGATGTTCAATAAATTGTAACTGAATGAAATGAATTAATTCAAAAAGTTGTGATGGAATTGCTGTCATTAGAACATTTACTTGCTTATCAAAAATGATGGAAATTGCCCTGGCCTTATTTACGAGGAAGGGTCAAAGCTGTGGATTGTCAGGTTAACATGGAAGTCCAGGTGGTATATTGTCTTGTTTTGCTATTATTTTTTGATGGAACAATTCCTTCTTTCTCTAAGTATTCTCAGTAATTTTTTTTTTTTTTTTCGGTACGCGGGCCTCTCACTGTTGTGGCCTCTCCCGTTGCGGAGCACAGGCGCAGCGGAGGCTCAGCGGCCATGGCTCACGGGCCCAGCCGCTCCGAGGCATGTGGGATCTTCCCGGACCGGGGCACGAACCCGCGTCCTGCATCGGCAGGCAGACTCTCAACCACTGTGCCACCAGGGAAGCCCCTCAGTAATTTTCAAAGGACAAAAACTCAAATAAATGAAAGTAAAACATCTCCAACATATGTACATGTATTCTAGAAATACTCTTTAAATTCTGTTTACCTGTGAATATACTAGTATTACGTATAGAATCTTAGTATCAGCTGAACTTTGATGTAGTCTTACATTTTGTGACTACTTTTCAATGATTAATCAGATTATAGCCCCTCATTACTAAGGTAAAAGAGAATCTTCACTAAAATTGAAAAGATTTGCAATATTTCAGAAAAGCCATTGGTCATTTTCATCCTGGGTGTTATATAGGTAACATATATTTTTTCTTTCTTCTCAGGGTCAGGATAGGTCTGTGTTTACCCTAAGGCTAGAAAACAAATCAGAAGCACTTAATTTGTTTAATTACCTTAAACATTTCAATGACATAACATTCTGGCTCAAATTGGGCATATTATAAAGTTTTCTTTTACTATATTATAAAGCATTTCATCATCATATATTATAAAGGTATTTCTGTGATTTTTTTTTTGGTCTTTTGTAATATACTTTTTTCTCTCTTCAGTCATACAGCATAACATAAACAGAAACAAATTTTGATTGTATTACTTATAAAACATTAACATAGAATATTTGATTTGAAAAGGTGTGGATTTCCACATAAACTTCTATTTAACTATGATTCTAAAATTATATGTAGTTCTTAGTTGTAGTAGTATTGAACCCAGCTACATGTCTACTTTTTCATTTAAAAAATATTTTAATGATCAATGTGTTCTTTAATATCTATACTTGTAGATAAAGATTCTCTTCCCTAGACTGTGATGCTAATTTTAGAAATAAAACTTATAGACATAAAATGCACCAACATGTCCAAAATTCTTCTAGACTAGTGTTAATTTTGCAGCAAAAAACCCAAAGCATTGATTATTGTATTTATGCATGTAGAAAAAACAATGAATGCAAATGCCTTTCCCTGGTTTTATCAGAAGTCTAGAAATAGTTTTCTGGTGTTTCTGGATTAACTATCATATGTAGTTGCAACTCAGCACTCATAATTTTTAGTGGACCAATGTATTCATAACATTTTTTAGTTTATGTTATCAAGCAGTTGTCAGAAAGGAAGAAAAAAGTCACTAAGTGCTATTTTTCTGAATTTAGTTGTTTTTTCTTTTCATTACTTGAGTTTCAATTGTCTTTGAAATTGATCATCTTCCAATAGAGGAAAATAAGCACAATTACAATCATCACTAATGTTGATTTTCTTATTTTAGTCAAAATGTATCAACATTATATGAACAAGAGAGCAGATATTTATTAACAAAGGGTTCCAAAAAAAATGAAAATATGGCTAAATGGAAGTAATTAGAATTAAGAAATGGAGAGGAAAAATATTATAGTAATAAAGTAAATGTAAATCGTGTTTAAGGCTAATACCCCAAGGAGTATTTACTTAAAAATTCTAATTATTTTTTATTCTGAAGCATCTCTTAATCCAGTGCTTCATAATATTTAATGTGAACTCATGACCTCTGGGCATCTTTTTAAAATGCAGATTCAGATTCAGTAGGTCTGGGTTGGAGCCTGAAATTCCAACAAAATACTGTTGATGCTGTTGATCTGTGTACAACACTTTGAGTAGCAAGGGTCTGGAGAACAACCTGAGAACTAAATTTAAAAAATGGAGTATCAAACACAAACTTAAGTACAAAGATTTTAACTAGTTAAATTGAAGAGATAAAAACAAAATTTCAGGATCACAACTAAAATATTGGAAAATAGCAGGCATTGAAATACTATCCTGTAAATCTTATACAATATGCTATTGAATGGTTACTAAATATTAACAGAGAATAAAAAATGGAAAACCTAATTGTTGATGCCTTAAAGGGTGAGACACTGAGCATCTGAATTTTATTTGAATCATTCTTAATTTGGTTTCCAAAGATGGACTTCAGAATGTTTGTATCCTTCTAAAAAATATTTCAAAGATTTCATTGTGACCATGTGTGCAGTTTTTCAGGGGAAGGAAACCACAGATTGCAGATGTCAAATGGTTATAGGAAAAATAGCCTGAGAGATAATGAAGTCTGATTCCTCAGTTATCAACTTCAAGAAGAAAAGTAGAATATATATATCTGTATATTCTATATTCATATCTATAGCTATGTCTGTACACACGTGATATACATACACACATATATATAAACACATGTATATATTTATACATACATGCACATATGGATATGCACAGATATACACATAAGTACACTGGTTATAATTTGCTAACATACTTAAAATCATTTATTCATTTAAGAGTGAAAATATTGATTTTTACATTAGTATATTTACTATCTTTTGTGTAATTATATATGTAAAAAAGGTAATATAATAGTTGAATTCATACTGAGGAGTAAATGATCTGTAGCTTTATTTCAGTGCATATGGGACAGAGAACAGCTATGTTTATTATTTATATATTTTCATCTACATTTATCTTGGATTATAACCATAGCAAGTATAAGTAAGTTTATCTGTTTTTTTTTTTGTTTTTTTTGGGCTACATTGGGTCTTCGTTGTTAAACGCGAGCTTTCTCTAGTTGCGGCGAGAGGGGGCTATTCTTTGTTGTGGTGCATGGGTTTCTCATTGTGGTGGCTTCTCTAGTTGCAGAGCACGGGTTCTAGGTGCGCAGGCTTCAGTAGTTGCAGCACGCAGGCTCAATGGGCACGTGGGCCCTGGCTTCAGTAGTTGCAGTGCATGGGCCTCAGTAGTTGTGGTGCATGGGCTTAGTTGCTCCGTGGCATATGGGGTCTTCCCGTACCAGGTATCGAACCCGTGTCCCCTGCATTAGCAGATGGATTCTTAACCACTGCGCCACCAGGGAAGTCCCAAATTTATCATTTTGAAAATAGTTATACTTCAACTTTCTTTGCAAAAAATTATATGAACAGAACATGCAAAAATACAATACAGAACTTGAAATAGCATTGTCATAAAATTTGGGAATAAAAAGGAGCAATCAGACTGTATCAAGTTTCATAAAACGTACAAAGTACAACATTTGCACTGGTAGATGTGATATTTTTACAAAATTTTGTATAAGAAAGTTATTTAGCCATTCTGGAAGCTAGAAAAAACAGCTCTCAAATGAACTTAAGACTGTTTGGTTTGGGAAAACAAAAAAAGAAAAATCAGCAATAGAAAATGAAGTATAAGATTATCTTCAGGGCTTCCCTGGTGGTGCAGTGGTTGAGAGTCCGCCTGCCGATGCAGGGGACGTGGGTTCGTGCCCCGGTCCGGGAAGATCCCACATGCCGCGGAGCGGCTGGGCCCGTGAGCCATGGCCACTGAGCCTGCGCGTCCGGAGCCTGTGCTCCGCAGCGGGAGAGGCCACAACAGTGAGAGGCCCGTGTACTGAAAAAAAAAAAAAAAAAAAAGATTATCTTCAAGCGCCGTCCAGTATGATGAGTTACTTCTAATTGGCTAGTTGTTCTGAACCTCTGAAGAAGATGAAATAGGAAATTAGAGGTAATAGGAGTAAGTTTGTAGAATAAAGAGTTTATTTAACTCAAAACTGATTAAACAGTCTTTCAAGGAAGAGTGTGGAGTATCTCAAAAGCCACCTATCATAAACTATGTTCATAGTCCAGCTGGTGATAATATCATTTCTGTATAAATTATCCTGTTTGCGGTTGGCAACATTTCATATATATCATATTGTCAAAATTTCAAATATGTATATAAAAACAAGTTAAATATGTATTAATTTTAAGATCCCTATAGGGGACAGCCTTGTTATTAATACAGTGAAGAGCAGATGCTGTAGCATATGGCATACTAACTCATATTTATGTTAATTTTATGTAAATAGGATTTTAATACAGCAACATTAATCTGTTGTTGCTTTGGTTTTCTGATATATCACTTTACCCTCCTTTTGGATAAGATTAATATAGGTAGTTTAGACTTTCTCAGAAAGTTCCTTTTTAGCAGTGTAAAGAGCAATGACTTACTTAAATCTTTAACACATATGTTTAAATAGAATGTCAGACCCATAAAGAAACTAAGAATTATCAAAATCTTGTTCTCTTGCTCAATTGAAGCAGACTTAAAAAAATAAAATGAGAAACAAATATGTATGTATGTATCAGTAGAGGATACAAATAGGTATCAGTGGAGAAAATAAACATGTTTATTTTCGCTAAATAGCTATCTATTGGACAGGTAAAATAGACTAGAAGAAAATTCCCCCAAATTATGTTCTTAACTTGGGAATGCTATTACAAGTGAGTATACATTTATTCTATTTTGGAAATTAAAATGTTAAGTGGACACTATTTTTATTAAGGAGATTCTGGTTAACTTTTTAAGGTCATATCATCTGCTTTTAGATAATAAGCACAAAGATGTACCCAGTTTATTTATTTCTTTAATAGTAATGCAACTTAAAACATTTTTTAATTGATATAATTGACATATAACATAGTATTAGTTTTAGGTGTACATTGTGTTAGCTTTAGTTTAGGTGATTTGATACATGTACACCTTGTGAAATGATCACCACAATAGGCCTAGTTAACATCCATCATCACACATAGTTACAAATTTTTCTTCCTTGTGGTGAGACCTTTTAAGATCTAGTCAGTTAGCAACTTTCAAGTATACAGTACAGTATTGTTAACTATAGTCACCATGCCGTCCATTACATCTCCAGGACTTATTCATCTTATAATTGGTAGTTTGTACCTTTTAACAGTTTCCACCCATTTCCTTTATCCCCCCGAAGCTCCTCCTCTGGTAACCACCAATCTGTTCTCTGTATCTATGAGTTCAGTTTTTTCTTTTAGATCCCAAATATAAATGATATAACATTTGTTTTTATCTGTCTGACTTATTTCACTTGGCATAATGCTCAATTTTTTATTACTACAGTTTTCAGGTTAAAAATATAACACCTAACATTCTTATAGATGAACCATAATAGAGGAAATTTACCTCCTTAGTTTACTCAGAATTATATTAACATTATAGTGAAAGAAGATATAAAATGGAGTATTTGATATTATTTTGATATTTCTTATAAATCAACAGTAATTTACACTCATGTATTGAATTTTAAATTTATTTCAAGTTATATTATGAACTATCATATTATTATACTATATTTAACATGTCTTATAATCCAACATTAAAAGTCATTTAAAACAGAAAATGAGTCACCTAAATTTCACTCCCATAATAAATTTGTATTGGTTTGTGATCTGGATTTGGAGGAGTTTGGAAAGGAAATTGCCTCTAATATTTGCCCACTTAAAATAATTATTTTTAAGCTGTTTAACACACATTGTTTTAAAAGGTCAGTTTTATGTTCATGTAATTATGAAGCAGAAATACATGCTATTTTGCTTTTGCAGTTTGATCAACTCAATCAAGATCAAATCAGATCTTAAAAAAATATATATATAATTCTAGTCTAAGATGAGGAATTAAATTAATCCTGTATAAAGTCAATTTCCATAAGTAAAGGAAACCTGTAGTGATTTAAACATATGAATGACATTTTTCTGGGCAATTGATGGATATTTGAGAAGGACCAAACACTGTTATAGAATAGAATGACATTAAGCCCCTAATTCCTTAAATTTATGATAAACCCATATTTCAGCAACTGATTTTTATTCTTTTGGACTCATTTGTTATGCATGTGAAATCTCTTTTGTGGAATAAGTTTACATAGAAATGTATTTTAAATGCATATTTAAATTGAAAAACTTTGTTATTTGACAGTATTGGAAATTATGACACAAAATACTCCTGTTAATTCTGAATCAATTTACTAGTAGTAAGCCTCATGTTGAAATGTAATTGACATATCATATTATCATTTTATCATGATTTGAGCAGAATGTATCATTTAATGAAATATTTGGGGGCAGAGAGCAGTTTTAACAGAGAAAATATGTGCCTTCTCACATGACCTCACAGTCTTTACAGAGCAGTTTTTCTGCCAATTGAAGTTACCATTTAAAGTCTAATCCTAAATATTGTATAAACATTGAAGTTAATGATTGCTGCTATTCCACAAAAACAATTTAACTGCTGAAATATAACTACTTTTGGAACATCTGATGAGGCATGTGAAATCTCCACGCTGGAATCCTGGATTCTTTAAAAAGCCAAGCCATTCTTTGTGGTAAATACTCAATTTATTGTTTCAAAGGATATGTGATACTCTGAATTTAAGTGGAAAGGCATAGGATAATATCTAATTTGCTTCATGACGTGGGCAGCGACACAGATACACCTTACACAAGAGTACAATTGATTTTACTTTGGGTGCTTACAAGTTTGGCACAATAAATGCCATTCTTGTCCATGGATTGTCATTGCAGCCTGATGACAATATTGTTTATGTTTTAAACAAAAATCAAAAGTACCAAAGAGAATCCAGAAATTCTGCTGTACATATAATCTCCTGAATAACTGAAATAGAAAATAATTTCTTGGCAGATATACATTCATGACATCTAATTTGGGAAATGACAAGAAAGTGTAGGAAGGCAGAAAATAAAGCCTGTGTAATATCCTAGGTCATCTAGTAAATGGGTTGATAAATGATATACAATATGAACACAAAAATAAGAGTCATATTGTTAATTGATTAGACATTTTATTCAGGGGAGAACCATCATTTTGAGAGGTCAATAAATTCTTTTTATTCTCAAAATCTGTGGTAATTGGGATGTCCTGGGAATTTACAATCCAGCCACAGTGAAAGGACAACACATGTCATCATCAGGAGAATAGGATCAGATCACACATCTTTACTTGACAAGAGCTGGCAATTTAATCTGACAGGATTCTTGCCAATGAGGACAGTTTTAGGAGTTCTACTGCTGTGGTAAAGATTTGACATGTCATTGAGGGATGTTGTGCAGAAGCCTGACAATAAACCAGGACTTGCTAATGCAGTTTAGGATTGCTGTAAAAATTTATTAGAAACCAGAGACTGTAAAATTACTATACTTTTTCAGAACTGTTTTTCTTTTCCTTGCTGAATATTTATGTGATGTTTAATGCACAGCACATGTTTTAAAACTTGTTTCCTGATGGTGTAAAAGAAGTCTATTATAATGCACATGAAATTGCATGAAATTCAATTAAATGCATGAGAGAGTAAGTAGAATGTCCACCTGTAAGCCCATTTTGACAAGATTTTTTTCATTGATGGTTTTGGTGTCTGCAAATTTAAGGAGTTTCAATAATGGCATTTACGTTTTAAGAAACAAAAGACATTTACATTCAATTGGGGATTCATTTAACAGAACTTAAAAGCATGTGTGACTTGGAGTAGCAACATTCTGTGTGTTTTATTTAGAGGAGATGAAGGGAAAGTCTAAATGTAAAGTTACTATTAATTGGCAATGCAATTGTGGCTGCTGGATGATTCTGGACAATCCATATTAAGTCACTAAAAGAAAATAGAAAAAGGCGAGGTAGACACATTACAATTCTGTGTTTGTTTTTGCCGTACACCAACACTTTTAAAGATATTTCCAAATAGTAATGTGGGTCAACTAATTCCTAGATGTAAATCAGAAAATACCATACCTATTCACAGCTCCAAATACGTCTGAGCCTCTTCTTAAGGTAGGTGAGAATACTGATATCAACAAATACGACTAAATTTTCCCACCCAAACCTCCCTATACACCTGTCATATTGAAGGCAATCTGCTAGCTGCTACGGGAATGCAAATGTAGGAGACACAGTGAAAAATATGCAGCACAAATAATTAAGAGTTTGAGAGTGATTCATCATGATGGATATAACCTCAAAGTGACTGGCCAGCATGAAAGCATAATTAAAGGAAGACATATTGATTTGAATTTTGGGCACTCTACCTTCCAACTATACTGTAGAATCTTTAAGGCATCTTCCTTTTTTTTTTTTTTTTAGGTATCTTTCATTTGATAAATCCTTTGGATAAATTTACTCAAGCAGTTTTAACCGTTTTATTCTCTGCTCTCTACTCAGTCTTTTCCCAACCTCTTCAGTAAAGGATAACCCCCATTCTGGCTGCCCTCAACAGGAATAACTCTGTTACTTCTCTCTGCCACAAGTACCTGAGGAAAGTTGTGTGAGACTATTTGAGAGGAAAGAAACATATTGGAAACACTGCAATGGTTGAAAGACTGACAGGACGATCAGGCATACCTACACAGAGAATACAGTTTGGCAGTCAATCCATCATTGCTTTATTCCCATTTAGGAATGGAGCAATTTTTGCCTTGAGGATTGTGACTGCTCACTGAGTTCATTTCAGACTTTGCTGCATTTCCTCTGCATTCTGCAGACTTGGCACTCTTACTTCACTTCACACTAATTGTGATTGCTGACTCGTGCCTGGATGGGAAGCTGCCAAAAGGGCAGGTATCCCAGAGAGACATCATTACCCAGGTTGGCAAATACCTGAGAGCCCTATTTAATGATGCAATCTTATTTTTACAGCATGGGGAAGTCTTCCAGTCTCACAGCATCAGTTCCTGGCCGTAATACTGTTTGGCAAAAGGCTTTCATATACTTTTGCAAAATGAAAGGAAATAAACCATGGGGATATAGATCAATGGTAGATAATCAGATACCTGGGAAGAGTTGGGAAGATGTGAATAGCTCTAGGGTAAACATATTTATCTAATTGCTGGAGAATAAAAGTGAATGCCTTGCCTAGAATTAATTTGAGAAATTATATACATAAAAAATAGCTTTTTTTTTTTTTTTTTTTTTTTTTTTC